>NW_026867836.1:0-100702 GCF_020745735.1 Hemiscyllium ocellatum
TTTCTGACCGAATACCAATTCTGCATCTGTCATGGGGGGATTCAAACCAGGTGTCCCCGAAACCGGGTTGATAGTCCAATCGATAATGGTACTCGGCCGTCACTCTTCAATCCCCTTGCAAACGGCACGTGAACTCGCTGGTGGCTCCGCAGGTTGGAGGAGTAGGTGAAGCCTTCCCCCACTGAGAGCAGATGAACGACCTCTCCCGGTGTGGATCCGCTGGTGGCTCCGCAGGTGGGAGGATGTGCTGAAGGCCTTCCCGCACTGAGAGCAGGTGTATGGTCTCTCCCCGGTGTGGATACTGTTAGGACGGGGTCCCGTCCTTGCGTGTTCGTTTAGGAGGAGACCACAGACACTCAATTGTTTGGCTCAAGCAGGCTTTATTGCAGAATCGTAGCTGATAGTGAATCACCATGCATTCACTGGAGAAGGCGGCGTTCTGCCATCCCCTTACAAAATCGCCCTTGATATACTTTTTCTAAGCAAAGCTACGTGATCTCTCGCACACAAAGCGTTTCTTGTGACAGGGCCCGTTTGGCCTTGGCAGCTATCCACGAGACGGTCTCAGTCTCGTAAACAACAGTCCAGCCGCCTGTTATTGAGTTCGTAATGGCCTTGGCAGCTGCGCTGAGCAGAGCCTGCCATTGCGCTCGCCTGGCCTTGGTAGTTTCAGTCTCGTAAACAGCAGTCCAGCTGCACAGGCAGTTTCGGTCAGCAGTCCAAACAACAGCTCCGCAGCGCCCCCCGATTCCCCAAGCAGCAACTACAGTTCTACCCTCCCTAGGCCTATATCCCATCCCAACATTCCCTCCCTTGGCCTCTACTGAGGTGACATCAACCCATACCGCTACAAACGCAATGTCGCGCGGCAACCGGTGCCAGGTGTGTCGGCGGATGCCCCACCAAACATCCCTTTGGCTTCTCCGAACACATTATGTTGACCCGACTGACCGGTTCTAGGGAAACATTAGGTCAGGGTGAAGGGGTCACTAAGCAGCATACTGTTACAAAACAAGTAACAAACAAAAATTAACAATTGGTAGGCAATTCTAGATTCTTTTCTTTTAAAAAAAAAACTACAAGAAAGGTCTCATAAGTAGATCTCAAGATTAACAAAAGTTAGGATGAGTGTAGAATGAAGGTCTGTTGTCCAAAGAACACCTAATTATACAACTACTCATTAAAATCGGTCGTATTATACCATGACATCTTGAAATAAATTTTCAAACTACTGACATCGTGTCAAATCTTTTGTAATAGGATTCAATGAGCTTTCCCTCCTTCCCAAAGGTTTGTTGTTAAGTCGGTTCTGGAAGATGCCACAAAACTAGCATTTTCCTTTGTCAAAAATACAGTGAATACAATGTACCGAGTGCACGATTTTCCTTCTATCAAGCTGCTTTGCCAGCCAGAAACTTGACCAGATTCCGGTACGGATGCAAAAGCCAGGGATCTGCTAAAGCCACAGGCCACTATTCTGAGGGCCAATGCATGACTGTGCCTATCTTAGGTTGTTCCTCGCTCGAGGAATCTTACCCGTCACTGGCTAACCAGTTATCTTTACTGACCAACAAAAACCCACATCCACGTCACAGCTACTGGCTTATTACTGTGATCAGTGGCTTTTGAGACCAATCAAAACATTTTAGGAATACAAGATGTTGGCTAGGAATCTTTTGGGTAAACAATAGTTTCTTCAGTCTTGAGGCATATAGCACTTCACAATCTCTAACTGCAGCATAAAAAGCACAAATTTACCTGTTGCCAATTTGAATGGGAAAAATATACAACTAGGGGTCTTTGGACCACAGCCCTCACATTCTGAGGCCCTGAAGGAAAAGGATTAGAAATGATATAAAGCAAAATCATATATTGTCCCGCGTTTCTCTCTCAGGCATAGCTCCTCCATTCCCTCTGTTCCGATCCCGTAATCTTTCCTTGGGGGCCCCCATCACAGGCTCCTCCAGCACCGCTGCCTGGTATGCGGGCGGGGGGTCATCCTTTCCCGTCAGGGCACAGTCAATCTTTCGTGTCACAAGCGTCCTGATACATGGTATACAACAACCACCACAGGTAATAAAGATAGCAACAGAGATGCATAAACCAAGGGCCAGCTGTCCCAGCACAGTTCCCCATCTACCGAATGTGCTATTCAGCCAATCTATGACTGGGTTTTTAACCCCCGACTGTTGCTTCAGTTCAGTGGCTAGGGCTCGGAGTTTTGTCAAGGTCTTGGTGAGCTTGCCATCCGGGCCTGTGTTGTTTGTTATCGCAGTACAGCACGTTTCTCCAAACAGAGCACAGACCCCCCTTTTCTCGGCCAGTAACATGTCCAGGGCCATCCTATTCTGCAAGGTCATAAGGGAAGTCTGAGCAAGTTGCTCGTGGATTGCGTCAACCGCATCTCGGGTTAAGTTGGCAAGCCTTTGGACATTATAATGGATGAGATCGATTCTATTGGTGTGTTTATTTATCGTGATGGGGAAGATGGCCACAAAAAGGGGAAAGCTCTCAAAGCCGAAGGCCACCTCGTCTATTAGTTTATACTCATCAGGGATGTTTCTGGCGTGACTGATTGCATCGATCCAGACCCCATGAGGGTTCTTTAAATCCACTATTGGGTTGATGTTTCGCCTATGTCGGGCATGGGGATCGAGTCCCCGGGGCGGCTTCTGGAAGGTGTAATCACCAGGGGCTCGTGGGGACATAAAGAGCGGGGATTCAGGGTTACTAGGACACAACTCCCTTGCCAATTTAGAGGCAACCAATTGTACAGGATCCTACCTCCGCAGTACCACCACAGGTCCACTCGGCTCACCGTTAATTCGGCTGCTTCACTCTTCGTGAGGAAACAGGTTCTGTTGCAGCTGGCTTTGTCAATTGTACCAACTTGATATCCTCGGGTAAGCGATCTTGTGTGGGGTCGGAGTCCAATACCACCTTCGCTCCGCATGGGTCCTTTGATACCTGTATGGAGAATCTTACAACAGGGCAAAAACCTATCCACATCAGGATCCGGCTACTGCCCCTCATTTCCAGCCTCCCATTCAGAAAAAGACCTGTTTCTTCTTACTCTTTTCCCACTTGCCAACCAGTTTTATATCCACCTCAAACTAGATCTATTCCTACATTCTTGAACTTTACGCATTAATCCCTTATTGAGACTTTGTTAAAAGTCTTCTGAAATTCCAAATAAACCACCTCCACTGGCTCCCTTTCAGTAACTCTATTATTTACATCCTCAAAACATTCCAGTAAATTTGTCAAGCTTGACTTCCCTTTCATAAATCTATGCTGACTGTCTCCAATTCTGCTAATGGTTTCCAAATGCTCAGCTATTCAAGCTATGGATGATCCATTTACTCTGTAATCCCATGTATCTTAGGACACAGATAGAAGAGTACAGCACAGAAGATTTCCCTCCTTGCTGATCAAGAATCTATATTTAACACCACATTTTTGCAGAACAGTTCCAAAGATTCCCAATTCTCCATAAAGGAAGAAAAAATTGTTCTAATCTGTGGCCTTTGAAACAGAGACTTCCAATTTAAGATTATCCCACCAGATGAAACTTCAAACCACTCAACATCTTAAGTTTCGATTAATAACCACTCACTCTGCAAAGCTCCTGCAGATACAAACAAAGCCTGTTCTCAAAAGACAACCCATCCCTTCCAAATGCTCTCTGAACACATACACCCATTCTTAAATACAGGTGCCTAACATTGTGCCGTGTTCCAGATATGGTCTCCATAACTGCCCTCTTTTACTGAAGCATAGTCTCTTAACTTATGGGATTTAACTCCCCTCACAATAAGGAATAACATTCCAATAGCTGGACTCACTTTCTTCTAATACATTTTGATCCTTTAGCCCTATCTAAGTCCTTCTTGAAAAACATTCAATGTTTTAGACTCAACCACCTTCTGCGGCCAAATCAAATTAATTTGGGTTGGAGAGGATCGGGAAGCAGACAAGAACTAACTTAAAAGTTAACTACTGGAAGCTTTAGATGTAACAGGCGCTTCCTTACCTTAGAAAGTTTCGGCCGAAAGTTGTCTGCCAACCGATCTGCCAACTTGCTGTCTCTTCCCTCCCTGAGTCGGGGTCACCAGAATGTTAAGACGGGAGTCCCGTCCTCGCGTGTTCGTTTAGGAGGAGAGACCATAGACGCTCAATCGTTTGGCTCAAGCAGGCTTTATTGCAGAATCGTAGCTGATACAGTGAATCACCATGTATTCACTGGAGAAGGCGCGCGTTCTGCCTTCCCCCTACAAAATCGCTCTTGATATACTTTTGCTAAGCAAAGCTACGTGATCTCTCGCATACAAAGCGTTTCCTGTCACAGAGCTCGTTTGGCCTTGGCAGCTGCCCACGAGACGGTTTCAGTCTCGTAAACAACAGTCCAGCCGCCTGTTTTTGAGCTCGTTTGGCCTTGGCAGCTGCGCCGAGCAGAGCCTGTTATTGAGCTCACTCGGCCTTGGCAGCTGTTTACGAGACGGTTTCAGTCAGCGGTCCAAACAACAGCTTCGCAGCACCCCCCGATTCCCCAAGCAACAACTACAGTTCTACCCTCCCTAGACCTATATTCATCACAACACCTCCCAGGATTAAGCAAGTCCCGCAGATTCTGTGGATCACTTTATGGGCCAGAGCACTGAGTATAGGGGTTGGGGTCTGGACAGGACGTTGCTTAGGCCACTTTTGGAATACACAGGAACCTCGATTATCCAAAGGACACATGCAGGGTGTATTTCGGTCGCTTGAAGAATAGATCCCTTACAGTGTGGAAACAGGCCCAACCAGTCCACACTGACCCTCCGAAGAGTAACCCACCCAGACCCATTTCCCTCTAACTAATGTACCTAACACTACGGGTAATTTAGCATGGCCAATTCACCCTGACCTGCACATCTTTGGACTGTGGGACGGAACCGGAGCACTAGGAGGAAACCCACGCAGACGCGGGGAGAATGTGCAAACTCCACACAGTCTGTCGCCTGAGGCAGGAATGAAACCTGGGTCCCTGGTACTGAGAGGTAGCAGCGCTAACCACTGAGCCACCGTGCTGGTTCATCTAATTCTGGATAATCGAAGCTCCTCTGTATTATGTGCACTTCTGGTCTATCGGAAGGATGTTGCAAAACTTGAAAGGGCTCAGAAAGATTGACAAGGATGTTGCCAGGGTTGGAGGGTTTGAGCTACAGGGAGAGGCTGAACAGGCTGGGGTTGTCTTCCCTGGGACGTCGGAGGCTGAGGTTTGACTTTAAGAGAGGTTTATAAAATCATGGAGGGGCATGGATAGGGATAGACAAAGTCTTTTGCCAGAACTAGAGGGCATAGGTTTAGGGTGAGAGGGGAAAGATTTAAAAAGGGTCCTAAGGGGCAACATTTTTCACAGAGGGTGGTGTGTGCGTGCGGAATGAGCTGCCAGAGGAAGTGGTGGAGGCTGGTACAATTGCAACATTTAAAAGGCATCCACTTGGGTATCTGTGTAAGGAGGGGTTTGGAGGGATAGGGCCAATTGCTGGCAAATGGGACTTGATTAGTTGAGGATATGGAGGAGTTGGAGTTGGAGTTATTTCTGTGTTGTACATCTCTACTTCAGGAGGAAATGCGCAGTCGCAGGCTCGCAGAGCCACTGGATGCCAAGGAGATGAGAGCACAGCAACTGCAGTGACCCTCCCCCCTCCCACCCAGGGTTCAGCCCTAGGCGGTGACTCACAGCGGCTGGCCCCGTCACTTGTGCCCCCGCTGGTGCTGCAGCAGGTGCTGGGACTGAGCGAAGCCCCTCCCGCAGACAGAGCAGGTGAATGGCCTCTCCCCCGTGTGGACCCGCTGGTGCCGCAGCAGGTGCTGGGACCGAGCGAAGCCCCTCCCGCAGACAGAGCAGGTGAATGGCCTCTCCCCCGTGTGGACCCGCTGGTGCCGCAGCAGGGTGGACGAGCGAGGGAAGCCCTTGCCGCAGACGGAGCAGGTGAAGGGCCGCTCCCCGGTGTGGAGCAGCTGGTGGGACTGCAGGGTGGACGACTGGGTAAAGCCCTTGCCGCAGACGGAGCAGGTGAAGGGCCTCTCCCCGGTGTGGACCCGCTGGTGCCGCAGCAGGGTGGACGAGTGAGAGAAGCCCTTGCCGCACACCGAGCAGGTGAAGGGCCGCTCCCCGGTGTGGAGCAGCTGGTGGGACCGCAGGGTGGACAAGTGAGGGAAGCCCTTGCCGCAGACGGAGCAGGTGAAGGGCCGCTCCCCGGTGTGGACCCGCTGGTGCCGCAGCAGGGTGGATGAGTGAGGGAAGCCCTTGCCGCACACCGAGCAGGTGAAGGGCCGCTCCCCGGTGTGGACCCACTGGTGGGCCAGCAGGTGCGACGACTGGGTAAAGCCCTTGCTGCAGACGGAGCAGGTGAAGGGCCGCTCCCCGGCGTGGACCCGCTGGTGGGACTTCAGCTTCAACGACTTAGTGAAGGCCTTCCCGCACTCGGAGCAGACGTACGGCCTCTTGCCGTTGTGGAGCCGCTGGTGGGAAAGCAGGTGGGACGAGCGGGTGAAGCCCTTGTCGCAGACCGAGCAGCTGAATGGCCTCTCCCCGGTGTGGACCCGCTGGTGTGAGATCAGGTGGGACGACTGGGTGAAGCCCTTGCCGCAGACGGAGCAGGTGAAGGGCCGCTCCCCGGTGTGGACCCGCCGGTGCTTGAGCAGGTTGGACGAGTGAGAGAAGCCCTTGCCGCAGACGGAGCAGGTGAAGGGCCGCTCCCCGGTGTGGACCCGCTGGTGGGCCAGCAGGTTGGCCGAGTCGCTGAAGTCCTTCCCGCACTCGGAGCAGGTGAAGGGCCGCTCCCCAGTGTGGAAACGGCGGTGGATCTCCAGATCGGACGGGTAGCGGAATCCTTTCCCGCAATCCCCACACTTCCACGGTTTCTCCATGGCGCGCGGAATGCCTCCTGAGACTTCTTTGCCCACTGTGGGGAAAGCTGGCTCAGGCACGTGCCCCTGTGGTTCAGGTAAAGACGATACTTCAAGAGCCTACTGAAGCAGACAAAAACGTTCAAAGAATTTTACCCTTCTGGACTGAAAGAGGGACGTCTCTCCTGTCCCACGAATCAAGGGGCTCTGTCAGACCTTCACATGGTACTCAGTTGGGAAGCTCTACCTGCAAAGCTGCTCTTCTCATATCCTGTGAAAAGGGGATTACAAAAGTCATTGCTGCCTGCACATGACAGGAATTCAGAACAGATCATTCTAGTTTCTGTAGAACTTCCCTAAAACAATCAAGTTACAATATGCAGATGCCAGTGTTGGGCTGGGGTGTACAAAAGGTAAAAAAAAAAATCACACATCACCAGGTTGTAGTCCATTAGATTTGTTTAGAAGTTCGAGCTTTCAGAGCTCTGCACCTTCATCAGGTAGCTAGTGTTGGGACGAAATAACGTCCAAGCGTGTTCTTTTAAGGAGAGACCACACTTACCCAATTATTTGATATAATTGGAGGTACATTTATTTAGCTGCAGAAACTTAGCTGTTACAGCGAAGCACGAAAGAAAGATCGAATGGTTCGCTGGAGAAAATGTACAAGTTCTGAAAATCTATCGATAAGCTCCGTTAGGTATACTATTTTCTAATCTCAATGCATGCAACGTGATCTTTCACAAACAAAAGCCTTCTTCAAAATGGTATAATTTGCAAACAAATGTTCTATGTATTCTGGAAACATTTTTACAAAGGCTTTACATATATTTGAGACATTCTGTATCATAGACACAAAGAATTACTATGATTGAGACATTTTTCCTAGTCTTATTATCACATAGTTTACCTTAATCTAATCACTTAGTTTAGCAGGCAAAATTGACCTTGCTGATGTTCTTTCATTTGAACATCAGCTTTGTTAGTTGTCATGGCAACAAGCCCAGAATTAAAATTACTTTGATCATCATTTTAAACTATAGGTTCACAGTGCCCCCCAATGTCCTAAGAAGTAACTACATCTCTATCCTACCTAACACTAGTAAAACCTCCAGGCGAAAAAGACAGCAGATGCTGGAGATCAGAGTGATGCTGGAAAAGCACAGCAGGTCAGGCAGCATCCGAGGAGCAGGGAAAAAAAATCGACGTTTCAGGCAAAAGCCCTTCATCAGGAATGAGAAAAGAATGAGGACACTTTCCTCATTCCTGAAGAAGGGCTCATGCCCGAAACCTCGATTCTCCTGCTCCTCGGATGCTGCCTGACCTGCTACGCTTTTCCAGCAATACATTTCCATTATCTGAAATATTAACAAGTTGCCTGATGAAGTAGTGTCTCTCTGAAAGCCAGTGCTTCCAATTAAACCTGTTGGACTATAACCTAGAATTGAAAAGGTGCTGCTGGAAAAGCTCAGCAAGTCAGACAGCATCCAAGGAACAGAAGATTCGACGTTTCAGGCATAAGCCCTGAAGAAGGGCTCTGGCCCGAAACGTCGAATCTCCTGTTCCTTGGATGCTGCCTGACCTGCTGAGCTTTTCCAGCAACACATTTTCAGCTCTGATCTCCAGCATCTGCAGACCTCATTTTCTCCTATAACCTAGAGTTGTGTGATTTTTAACTTTAAAAAGTGTTGCAAATCTCCACACACACACACTTTTCTTCAATTCTCACTCTGCTGTTTCTGATATTACCCATCCCCCAGTATTGTCCAGAAAGGGACTTATTACCTAAAAAAGCTGTAAATCTCCATCCCACACACTCTTTAACTCTTGCTGTACCTAATATCCCACCTCCCCCCATACTCCAGCAGGGTCTGATTGATGCTCATTGACTGAGCCACACTCACCTCTTCCTGGACACAGGGACCCTCCAGACCAACACAACATCAGCTCCCCTTAACCGCCCCCCCGCAACGGCGCATGTGCAGGAACAACCGGTCACGTGAATCGAGGGACCGCCTTCGTCACAAAGGCCGCGCGTTGATTGGACGGAGCGTGCGGCGTTGCAGCCTTTCCTATTGGTCCACCGCTTGTCTTTATGACGCCCACGTGACCTCTCTCCTCCTCCTCCCCCCGCACGCCCACCCCTTCACCTCGACAAGGGGAGGCATGACCAATGGGGAGCCTTGGAGGACCGGAAGGAAGGCCGTCCTCCTACCAATCAGAGCATCCCGTCATTGTCTGAATGCGGAAGTTGGATCATGAGCTCCTGCTGCTCTCTCTCTGAATGAAGATTGAGTGTTACCCCAGACTGCACCAACCTCTGTGAGTACAGCACCCTCTCTTCTCACCCCTCCTATTCCATTTCTTTTCTCATTTTGGGATTAAACTGTTGGTTTGTAGGAAGTGAAGTGAAAGGAGGTGAACTCAGGAAATGTGCATATGCTGGATCGCTCTCTCTGTCTCTCTCGTGTCCTTCATCAGGAATTGCGGAGGGGTTGGGGGGGGTGGAAAGGGTGCTGAGAGGTAAATAGGAAGGTGGGAGTGGGGCTGGGGGTAAGGTAGATGCAGGTTGGGGGGGGGGTGGTGATGGTGACAGGGTGGAGCAGATTGGTGGGAAGGAAGATGGACAGGTGGGACCCTCCAACCATACAGGATCAATATTGATTTCACCAGTTTCCTCATTCCGACACCCCCCCCCCCGCCCACTCCCAGATACAACCCTCGAACTTGGGACTGCTCTTTTGAAGTGTCCCACCTGTCCATCTGCCTTCCCATCTATCTGCTCCACCCTCCTCTCTGACCTGTCACCTTCTTCCCCTGCTTTCATCTACCCATAGCATTCTCAGCTCCCTTCCCCCAGTCCCACCTCCCTCCCATTTATCTCTGTCCCTTTGGGACCACCCCACATTCCTAATCAAGGGGTTATGCCCAAAATGTCAAACCTCCTGCTCCTCAGATGCTGGCTGACCTGCTGTACTCTTGCAGCACCAGACATTTTGGTGCTTATTTGTCTGGATGTTCTGATGTGACCCATTCGCAGATGTGAAGTCACATTCGAGAAAAACTCCTTCATGGAATGTGGGCTTTTTTTTTGGCAAGGCCAACAATGTTTTCGTCCCTAACTGCCCTTCAGACAAGAGGATTGCCAGACTTTAGGGGGCATTTTAAAAGTCAAGCACGTGAGCCATCATATGCAGGCAGCACCAAGTTAATGCTAGTGGGTTTCCTTCCCTGAAGAGCGTTATTGAATCAAATGGGTTTTCAGAAAAGTTTCATTCTCTCAATGACTGAGACTAGTTTTCAATTCAGATTTAAAAAAAATACATTTAATTTCCCCAATGTTTGTTTTTACTGGTATTTGAACCCATGAGCCCAGATTATTTGCCTGGGGCCTCTGGATTGCTGGTCCAGTGTTGTTGTTATAACATCACTGACTCGCCTGGACAGCATTGAGAGTCATACAGATGTATAGCACACAAAGAGACCCTATGTGCAACTGGTGCATGCCGAGCACATAGCCAAAATTGATCTAATCCGATGTGCCAGCACGTCCCTCCAAACCCTTCCCATTCATATTCCCATCCAGATGCCGTTTAAATGTTGCAATTGTCCCAGCCACCACCACTTCCTCTGGCAGCTCATTCCATACACGCACCACCCTCTGACTGACAAAGTTGCCCCTCAGGTCCTTTTTATGTCTTTTCCCCTCTCACCTCTAGTTCTGGACTCTCCCACCCCAGGGAAAAGACCTTGTCTATTCACCCTATCCATGCCCCTCATTATTTTATAAACCTCAATAAGGTCAGCCCTCAGCCTCCGATGCTCCAGGGAAAACAGCCCCAGCTTATTTAGCCACTCCCGATAGCTCAAACCCTGGCAACATCTTTGTTAACATTTTCTGAACCCTTTCAAGTTTCGTTTAACTGAACAGTAAAAGTCATACTGGACAGGGATATATCATAGTGTTACTGTGCAATATGTATTTATTTACGGCTGTATAAATTTGATTTATAATTATTTCTAGTTATATCATAGTGTTGTAGCCATGTTATGTATTCCAAGTTTGGGAGAAGATTTGTAGCTCGGCTGCTCGTTGTTGTGGTTCTGTTTGCCGAGCTGGGAATTTGTGTTGCAGACGTTTCGTCCCCTGTTTGGGTGACATCCTCAGTGCTTGGGAGTCTCCTGTGAAGCACTTCTGTGTTGTTTCCTCCGGCATTTATAGTGGTTTGTCTCTGCCGCTTCCGATTGTCAGTTCCAGCTGTCCGCTGCAGTGGCCGGTATATTGGGTCCAGGTCGATGTGTTTATTGATTGAATCTGTGGGTGAGTGCCATGCCTCCAGGAATTCCCTGGCTGTTCTCTGTTTGGCTTGTCCTGTAATAGTAGTGTTATGGATGCGGATCATTAGCTGTCTTCCTGTTTGTCCTATGTAGTGTTTTGTGCAGTCCTTATTGTGTACAAAATCCCATGCAAGGCCTGCACAAAACACTACATAGGACAAACAGGAAGACAGCTAACGATCCACATCCATGAATACCAACTAGCCACGAAACGACACGACCAGCTATCCTTGGTGGCCATACACGCAGATGACAAGCAACATGAATTCGACTGGGATAACACTACTATTATAGGACAAACCAAACTACTATTATAGGAAGAGAGGGGGGGGCAGATAACTAGGTTAGCAAACTGCAAGAGGGTGGCATGATGGCTCAGTAGGTAGCACCGATGCCTCATAGTGCCAGATTGGCAACTAAATATCCCAGGATATCGATGCTTCAGGTGGGATAGAGAGGGAGGTGAAGGAGTTGTATTACTGGTCAGAGAGGCTATCACAGCTGTGCTGAAGGAGGGCACTATGAAGGACTCGAGCAGTGAGGTAATATGGGAAAAGTCCTGGGGAAAACTGATGTAGAGAGAGATCTGTGTGTTCAGGCCCATTGTTCCCTGAAGATGGCAATGCAGGTCAGTAGAGTGGTCAAGGCGGCATATGGCACACTTTCCTTCATCGGACAGAGTATTGTGTACAAGAGTTGGCAGGTCATGTTACAGTTATACAAGACTTTGTTTCGGCCAGATTTGGAATACCACGTACAGTTCTGGTCGCCACATTACCAAATGGATGTGGATGCTTTGGAGAGGGTGCAGAGGAGGTTCACCAGGATGTTACCTGGTATGGAGGATGCTAACTATGAAGAGAGGTTGAATAGATCAGGATTATTTTCATTGGAAAGACGGGGGTTAAGGGGGGACCAGATTGAGGCCAACAAAATCATGAGAAGTATAGACAGGGTGGATAGCAAGAAATGTTTTTCCCCAGAGTGGAGGACTCAGTTACCTGGGGTCATGAGTTCAAAGTGAGAGGGGAAAGATTTAAGATATCTATGGAAAGTTCTTTACGCAGAGGGTGCTGGATACCTGGAATGTGTTGCCAGCGGAGATGGTAGGGACGGGAACAATGGCGTCATTTAAGATGTATCTCAACAGATACATGAAAGGGCAGGGAGCAGAGGGATACAGATCCTGAGAAAATAGGCAGCAGGTTTAGATAGAGGATCTGGATCGGTGTAGGCTTGGAGGGCCGAAGGGCCTGTTCCTGTGCTGGAATATTCTTTATTCTATCGGGAAAAGACACCTGCCACTCACCTCATCAATGGCCCTCCTGATTTTACAAAGTGTTATAAAGTGTGCTGGACACTCAATGGAATAGAGGCTATTGTATTTGACTCTGATCTATCTGTGGCCATTGGGAAGACGTTTCCATTGGTAGGAGAGACCAGGAGCCGAGGGCACAGCCTTAGACCTTTTAGAACGGAGATAAGCAGAAACCTCTTCAGACAGAGAGTGGGGAATCTGTGGAATTCACTGCCACAGGAGGCTGGGAGGCCAGGTCACGGAGGGTATTTAAGACCGAAATAGATGGGACAAACATGATTTACCATCCGGTGTGAAAGGAGTGCACTTCCTCAGCTCCTGCAGATCTTTGGCCCGGGGAACGTGCAGTCCCAGCCTCAAACAGCATCGGTCCCACGGGAAGCAAAGGGAGTGAGAGCGGCCAGTCCGGCAGAAAGGAAGCCTCGCTCCCTTCCCGCTTCACCCACTGTCTTCGAACGGGGCACAATACCCCCACGGGGCACGATCCCCCCCAGTCCTGGGGGGGATTCGCTGCAGACTTCAACTCCGTGCGATCACGTTGGGAAGGCGCCTGTGCGTCCGCAGGGTCGGCGATCGATTGAAGGCCTTGCCGCCCCCGGGGCAGGTGAGAGGCCTCTCCCTGGTGTGTGGAGGCGCCGGTGCGTCTGCAGGTGGGACAGCTGGGTGAAGGCCTTGCCACACTCGGGGCAGGGGTACGGCCTGTCCCCGGTGTGGACCCGCCGGTGCCTCAGCAGCTTGGAGGACCCAACGAAGGCCTTGCCGGACTCGGGGCAGGAGAACGGCCTCTCCCCGGTGTGACCGCGCCAGTGGATCTCCAGCTCAGAGGGGACTCGAAACCCCTTCCCGCATTCCCCACGGTTTCCCCATGGCGCGGGCTCCCTCCAGGTTCGACGCTCCCTCTGACGTCCCACTCTGCTGCGGGTGGCCGGCTGGCTAACTCTCCGCTCCGGTAAAGCTCCCTCCACCCTCGAACAGCGGCATCTCAGTGCTTTACCAGTCAGATCTCTGGAAGCAGGCGGGACAATCCTCCTTCTCCACTCAAAAGATCGATAAAATTCCAGTCCCAATGAGTCAAGCTGGCTGAGGCAATTAGTTCAAGATATGCAGGTAAATCCTCCTGTGAAAGCCTGTAAATTAGAAAGTCATCGCTGTCAGTATCACGTAGAATCTCAGAGTTTAACAGATCGATTTCACGGAATATTCATTCCACGCCCATAACCCAAAACCTGTGAGTCTCCATCCCACACACTCTCCCTACTGCCGTACCTAATACGCTCCCTCCCAATTTTTCTGATTCCTGACATTTGGCAGATCTAGCTCCAAGAAAAGTTAAGAATTAGAACCTCTACAGTGTGGAAACAGGCCCTTCGGCCCAACAAGTCCAGACCGACCCTGTGATGAGTATCCCACCCAGACCCATTCCCCTATATTTACCCCTGACACGTGCACCTAAGCTACACATCCCTGAACACTCTGGGCAATTTAGTACGGCCAACCCACCCTCACCTGTACAAGGTTGGACTGTGGGAGGAAACCGGAGCACTCCGGGGAAACCCACACGGAGAGTCGCCCGAGGCTGGAATTGAACCCAGGTCCCTGGCACTATGAGGCATCGGTGCTACCTACTGAGCCATCATGCCACCCTCATGCAGTTTGCTAACCTAGTTATCTGCCCCCCAACTCTCTTTCTACCATGTTGACAGACCAAGATGTGGGGGGGAAGGGAAAGAGAATCAGAGCAAGAACTTTGCTTTGGTAACAAGACCTAGAACATGCTCGCTCTGAGGATGACTGGAGTGGAGTCGCTCAATACCCAAGTGAGACTGGAGGGACCCTATAGAGGAATACACTTACAGGACTCTGTGGATATAGAGAGGAATGAGTCTGACTAGATTCATCCACAGAGTCAGCATTGAGCCCAGTATTCTCCTGTCCTGTAACGGGTATGACTGGAAATACATGACATGTTGTGGTTCTGTTCGCCGAGCTGGGAATTTGTGTTGCAGACGTTTCGTCCCCTGTCTAGGTGACATCCTCAGTGCGTGGGAGTCTCCTGTGAAGCGCTTCTGTCATCTTTCCTCCGGCATTTATAGTGGTTTCTCTCTGCCCGCTTCCGGTTGTCAGTTCCAGCTGTCCGCTGCAGTGGTCGGTATATTGGGTCCAGGTCGATGTGCTTATTGATTGAATCTGTGGATGAGTGCCATGCGTCTAGGAATTCCCTGGCTGTTCTCGGTTTGGCTTGTCCTATAATAGTAGTGTTGTCCCAGTCGAATTCATGTTGCTGGTCATCTGCGTGTGTGGCCACCAAGGATAGCTGGTCGTGTCGTTTCGTGGCTAGTTGGTACTCATGGATGCGGATCGTTAGCTGTCTTCCTGTTTGTCCTATGTAGTGTTTTGTGCAGGCCTTGCATGGGATTTTGTACACAATAAGGACTGCACAAAACACTACATAGGGCAAACAGGAAGACAGCTAATGATCCACATCCATAACACTACTATTACAGGACAAGCCAAACAGAGAACAGCCAGGGAATTCCTAGAGGCATGGCACTCACCCACAGATTCAATCAATAAACACATCGACTTGGACCCAATATACCGGCCACTGCAGCGGACAGCTGGAACTGACAACCGGAAGCGGCAGAGACAAACCACTATAAATGCCGGAGGAAACAACACAGAAGTGTTTCACAGGAGACTCCCAAGCACTGAGGATGTCACCTAGACAGGGGACGAAGTGTCTGCAACACAAATTCCCAGCTCGGCAAACAGAACCACAACAACGAGCAGCCGAGCTACAAATCCTCTCCCAAACTTGGAATACATAACATGGCTACAACACTATGATATAACTAGAAATAATTATAAATCAAATTTATACAGTCGTAAATAAATACATATTGCATAGTAACACTATGATATATCCCTGTCCAGTATGACTTTTACTGTTCAGTTAAACGAAACTTGACGGGGTTCAGAAAATGTTTACAAAGATGTTGCCAGGGTTTGAGCTATAGGGAGTGGCTAAATAAGCTGGGGCTGTTTTCCCTGGAGCATCGGAGGCTGAGGGTTGACCTTATTGAGGTTTATAAAATAATGAGGGGCATGGATAGGGTGAATAGACAAGGTCTTTTCCCTGGGGTGGGAGAGTCCAGAACTAGAGGTGAGAGGGGAAAAGACATAAAAAGGATCTAAGGGGCATCTTTGTCAGTCAGAGGGTGGTGCGTGTATGGAATGAGCTGCCAGAGGAAGTGGTGGAGGCTGGGACAATTGCAACATTTAAAAGGCATCTGGATGGGAATATGAATGGGAAGGGTTTGGAGGGACGTGCTGGCACATCGGACTAGATCAATTTTGGCTATGTGCTCGGCATGCACCAGTTGCACATAGGGTCTCTTTGTGTGCTATACATCTGTATGACTCTCAATGCTGTCCAGGCGAGTCAGTGATGTTATAACAACAACACTGGACCAGCAATCCAGAGGCCCCAGGCAAATAATCTGGGCTCATGGGTTCAAATACCAGTAAAAACAAACATTGGGGAAATTAAATGTATTTTTTTAAAATCTGAATTGAAAACTAGTCTCAGTCATTGAGAGAATGAAACTTTTCTGAAAACCCATTTGATTCAATAACGCTCTTCAGGGAAGGAAACCCGTCAGCATTAACTTGGTGCTGCCTGCATATGATGGCTCACGTGCTTGACTTTTAAAATGCCCCCTAAAGTCTGGCAATCCTCTTGTCTGAAGGGCAGTTAGGGACAAAAACATTGTTGGCCTTGCCAAAAAAAAAGCCCACATTCCATGAAGGAGTTTTTCTCGAATGTGACTTCACATCTGCGAATGGGTCACATCAGAACATCCAGACAAATAAGCACCAAAATGTCTGGTGCTGCAAGAGTACAGCAGGTCAGCCAGCATCTGAGGAGCAGGAGGTTTGACATTTTGGGCATAACCCCTTGATTAGGAATGTGGGGTGGGCCCAAAGGGGCTGAGAGATAAATGAGAGGGAGGTGGGACTGGGGGAAGGGAGCTGAGAATGCTATGGGTAGATGAAAGCGGGGGAAGAAGGTGACAGGTCAGAGAGGAGGGTGGAGCAGATAGATGGGAAGGCAGATGGACAGGTGGAACAGTTCAAAAGAGCAGTCCCAAGTTCGAGGGTTGTATCTGGGATTGGGCTGGGGGGGGGGGGGGGGGGGGGGGAAGAGAGAGAGAGAATGAGGAAACTGGTGAAATCAATATTGATCCTGTATGGTTGGAGGGTCCCAATGCAGAGGCATTCTTCCTCCAGGTATCAGGTGGCCTAGGACCCTGCAACCACATGGCATCAACATCGATATCACCAGTTTCCTCACATTCCCTCCCCCCTCCCACCCCAGCTCCACCCTTCAACTCAGCACCACACTCTTGAACTGTCTCACCTGTCCATCTTCCTTCCCACCAATCTGCTCCACCCTGTCGCCATCAACCCCACCCAACCTGCATCTACCTTACCCCCAGCCCCACTCCCACCTTCCTATTTATCTCTCAGCACCCTTTCCACCCCCCTCCCCCTCCGCAATTCCTGATGAAGGACACGAGAGAGACAGAGACACACAGAGATACAGACACCGAGACACAGACACAGAGGGACAGAGACAGCGATCCAGACCAATGCATCCAGCATATGCACCTTTCCTGAGTTCACCTCCTTTCACTTCACTTCCTACAAACCAACAGTTTAATCCCAAAATGAGAAAAGAAATGGAATAGGAGGGGTGAGAAGAGAGGGTGCTGTACTCACAGAGGTTGGTGCAGTCTGGGGTAACACTCAATCTTCATTCAGAGAGAGAGAGAGAGAGCAGCAGGAGCTCATGATCCAAGTTCCGCATTCAAACATTGAGGGGATGCTCTGATTGGTAGGAGGACCAGCCTTCCTTCCGGTCCTCCACGGCTCCCCATTGGTCAGGCCTCCCCGTGTCGAGTGAAGGGAGGGGCGCGTGGGGTGTGGAGGAGGGGAGAGGTCACGTGGGCGTCACAAAGACCAGTGCCGCCGCGTGACGCACGGCGTGGTGGACCATTGGGAAAGGCTGGAACGCCGCACGGACGGGCGCTCCGTCCAATCAACGCGCGGCCTTTGTGACGACGGCGGTCCCTCCATTCACGTGACCGGTTGCTCCTGCACATGCGCCGTTGCGGAGGGGCGGTTAAGGGGAGCTGATGTTGTGTTGGTCTGGAGGGTCCATGTATCCAGGAAGAGGTGAGTGTGGCTCAGTCAATGAGCATCAGTCAGACCCTGCTGGAGCATGGGGGGAGGTGGGATATTAGGTACAGCAAGAGTTAAAGAGTGTGTGGGATGGAGATTTACAGCTTTTTTAGGTAATAAGTCCCTTTCTGGACAATACTGGGGGATGGGTAATATCAGAAACAGCAGAGTGAGAATTGAAGAAAAGTGTGTATGTCGGGTGGAGATTTGCAACACTTTTTTTTAAAGTTAAAAATCACACAACTCTAGGTTATAGGAGAAAATGAGGTCTGCAGATGCTGGAGATCAGAGTGGTGCTGGAAAAGCTCAGCAGGTCAGGCAGCATCCAAGGAACAGGAGATTCGACGTTTCGGGCATAAGCCCTTCTTCAGGAATGAGGAAAGTGTCCTCATTCTTTCCTCATTCCTGATGAAGGGCTTTTGCCTGAAACGTCTTTTTTTTTCCCTGCTCCTCGGATGCTGCCTGACCTGCTGTGCTTTTCCAGCACCACTCTGATCTCCAGCATCTGCTGTCTTTTTCGCCTGGAGGTTTTACTAGCTACCTGATGAAGGTGCAGAGCTCTGAAAGCTCGAACTTCTAAACAAATCTAATGGACTACAACCTGGTGATGTGATTTTTTTTTACCTTTGTACACCCCAGCCCAACACTGGCATCTGCATATTGTAACTTGATTGTTTTAGGGAAGTTCTACAGAAACTAGAATGATCTGTTCTGAATTCCTGTCATGTGCAGGCAGCAATGACTTTTGTAATCCCCTTTTCACAGGATATGAGAAGAGCAGCTTTGCAGGTAGAGCTTCCCAACTGAGTACCATGTGAAGGTCTGACAGAGCCCCTTGATTCGTGGGATAGGAGAGACGTCCCTCTTTCAGTCCAGAAGGGGAAAATTCTTTGAACGTTTTTGTCTGCTTCAGTAGGCTCTTGAAGTATCATCTTTACCTGAACCACAGGGGCACGTGCCTGAGCCAGTTTGCCCACTGTGGGGAAAGGAAGTCTCAGGAGGCATTCCGCGCGCCATGGAGAAACCGTGGAAGTGTGGGGATTGCGGGAAAGGATTCCGCTACCCATCCGATCTGGAGATCCACCGCCGTGTCCACACTGGGGAGAGGCCGTTCAGCTGCTCGGTGTGCGGCAAGGGCTTCTCTGACTCGTCCACCCTGCTGACCCACCAGCGGGTCCACACCGGGGAGCGGCCCTTCACCTGCTCCGTCTGCGGCAAGGGCTTCACCCAGTCGTCCAACCTGCTGACCCACCAGCGGATCCACACTGGGGAGCGGCCCTTCACCTGCTCCGTCTGCGGCAAGAGCTTCACCCAGTCGTCCAACCTGCTGACCCACCAGCGGGTCCACACCGGCGAGGTGGCCTTCACCTGCTCGGTGTGCGGCAAGGGCTTCCCTCACTCGTCCACCCTGCTGCGGCACCAGTGGGTCCACACTGGGGAGCGGCCCTTCACCTGCTCCGTCTGCGGAAAGGGCTTCCCTCACTCGTCCGCCCTGCTGTCCCACCAGCGGGTCCACACCGGGGAGAGGCCATTCAGCTGCTCTGTCTGCGGCAAGGGCTTCACCCAGTCGTCCGCCCTGCTGACCCACCAGCAGGTCCACACCGGCGAGGGGGCCTTCACCTGCTCGGTGTGCGGCAAGGGCTTCCCTCACTCGTCCACCCTGCTGCGGCACCAGCAGATCCACACCGGGGAGCGGCCCTTCACCTGCTCCGTCTGCGGCAAGGGCTTCCCCCACTCCTCCGGCCTCCAGATCCACCAGCGGGTCCACACCGGGGAGCGGCCCTTCACCTGCTCGGTGTGCGGCAAGGGCTTCACCCGGTCATCCAACCTGCTGACCCACCAGCAGGTCCACACCGGGGAGCGGCCCTTCACCTGCTCGGTCTGCGGCAAGGGCTTCACCCGCTCGTCCCGCCTGTTCTCACACCAGCGGGTCCACACCGGGGAGAGGCCGTTCACCTGCCCCGAGTGCGGCAAGGGCTTCACCTGCTCCTCCAACCTGCTGTCGCACCGGCGGCTTCACAGCGGCGAGCACTCGTTCATCTGATCCGTCTGCGGCAAGGGCTTCACCCGGCTGACCAACCTGCGGACACACCAGCGGGTCCACACCGGGGAGTGGCCATTCACCTGCCCCGTCTGCGAGAGGGGCTTCGCTCACTCCCAGCACCTGCTGCGGTACCAGCGGGGGCACAAGTGACGGGGCCAGCTGCTGTGAGTCACCGCCCAGGGCTGAACCCTGGGTGGGAGGGTGGAGGGTCACTGCAGTTGCTGTGCTCCCATCTGCTTGGCAGCCAGTGGCTCTGCGAGCCTGCGACTGCGCATTTCCTCCTGAAGTAGAGATGTACAACAAAGAAACAGACCCTTCGCTCCAACTCCTCCATATCCTCAACTAATCAAGTCCCATTTGCCAGCAATTGGCCCTATCCCTCCAAACCCCTCCTTACACAGATACCCAAGTGGTTGCCTTTTAAATGTTGCAATTGTACCAGCCTCCACCACTTCCTCTGACAGCTCATTCCACACGCGCACACACCACCCTTTGTGTGAAAAATGTTGCCCCTTAGGACCCTTTTTAAATCTTTCCCCTCTCACCCTAAACCTATGCCCTCTAGTACTGGCAAAAGACTTTGTCTATCCCTATCTATGCCCCTCATAATTTTATAAACCTCTCTTAAAGTCAACCCTCAGCCTCCGACGTTCCAGGGAAGACAACCCCAGCCTGTTCAGCCTCTCCCTGTCGCTCAAACCCACCAACCCTGGCAACATCCTTGTCAATCTTTCTGAACCCTTTCAAGTTTTGCAATATCCTTCCGATAGACTAGAAGTGCACATAATACAGAGGAACTTCGATTATCCAGAATTAGATGAACCAGTACGGTGGCTCAGTGGTTAGCGCTGCTACCTCACAGTACCAGGGACCCGGGTTTCATTCCTGCCTCAGGCGACAGACTGTGTGGAGTTTGCACATTCTCCCCGCGTCTGCGTGGGTTTCCTCCTAGTGCTCCGGTTCTGTCCCACAGTCCAAAGATGTGCAGGTCAGGGTGAATTGGCTATGCTAAGTTGCCCGACGTGTTAGGTACATTAGTCAGAGGGAAATGGGTCTGGGTGGGTTACTCTTTGGAGGGTCAGTGTGGACTGGTTGGGCCTGTTTCCACACTGTGAGGGATCTAATCGTCAAGCGACTGAAATACACCCTGCATGTGTCCTCTGGATAATCGAGGTTCCTGTGTATTCCAAAAGTGGCATAACCAACGTCCTGTCCAGACCCCAACCCCTATACTCAGTGCTCTGACCAAAAAAGTGATCTGCAGAATCTGCGGGACTTGCGAAATCCTGGGAGGTAAATCACGTGTTTCTCCTTCTCTTGCAGGTGGATCCAAGATTTCACTCTCTGTCCCATTGAGTCTCCAGTCAGGTCCTTCAGCTCAACTGGTCTCTCTCAGTATTTCTGACCCATGTGAGCCTCTACGCACCTCCCCTTCACTTGCTCACACTTGATTTCCCTTACAGCAGCATTCCCTTCAGTTCCTTTCTCCCTGACGTCTGTATCCAGCTTCTCCTTAAATGCCGTCTACCTCGACCTGCTACTGTGGGGGTCATTCCCGCTGCAGACAGAGGTCTCTCCTTTGTAACCTCTTCAAAAGATTTACCGCTGACTTCCCCCTTCAGTCTTTTCCATTTCTGGGTCTCCCCGCTGTTGCGAAACTTGGAATGGTTCAGAAAAGATTGACAAGGATGTTGCCAGGGTTGGAGGATCTGAGCTACAGGGAGAGGCTGAACAGGCTGGGGCTGTTTTCCCGGGAGCGTCGGAGGCTGAGGGATGACCTTATAGGGGTTTACAAAATTATGACCAGCATGGATAGGATAAATAGGCAAAGTCTTTTCCCTGGGGTTGGGGAATCCAGAACTAGAGGGCATAGGTTTAGGGTGAGAGGGGAAGATATAAAAGAGACCTACAGGGCAACGTTTTCATACAGAAGGTGGTGTGTGTATGGAATGAGCTGCCAGAGGATGTGGTGGAGGCTGGTACAATTGCAACATTTAAGAGGCATTTGGATGGGTATATGAATAGGAAGGGTTTGGAGGGATATGGGCCGGGTGCTGGCAGGTGGGACTAGTTTGGGTTGGGATATTTGGTCGGTATGGACGGGTTAGACCGAAGGGTCTGTTTCCGTGCTGTACATCTCTTGACAAAGCCTTGTCTGAGGGTGAAATGTTGTCATTCCCGTTGATGCGGGTGGTCCCCTGTCTGTTGTCCTTTTTGTTTCCTTTCTCGGAAAGGACGTCGCAGACATGGGCAGCGTTCCCGAGCCCCGCTCCGGAACGGGCTGTTCCGTCCTCTTCCAGCCCCCGGGGGGGTAAGGGGCAGCTTGAGTGCATTGGGAGTGTGGGCCGTTCACCGGGAAGGTGCCAATGGGACGGGAGAGCGGTACCGGTAATGGGGGCGAGGGGGAGATGCCTCAGACCGCCAGAAACACTGGGGCAGCTGCTCGCGTGCTCCTTTTGGATCTCACAGCACAGGGAGGCCTTTCATCTGATTACCTCCCCATCTCTGACTCTGTCTCTGGCTCTCTGTCTCTCTGTGTCTCTCTCTCTCTCTCTGTGTGTCTCTCTCTGCATCTGCCTCTGCGTCTGTCTGTCTCTCTGAGGTGACAGCGGATTCCAGCATATTGCTGCTTGCTGGGTAAACCTGTTTTTCCTCTGTTTTCCCCCTCTCTCTCCAGCTCAAACCCCTGAACTTCAGGCCGCCCCTGACCTTGTCACTATCAGTGAATAGGGAACAGCTTTTCTTCCTCCACCTTATCTGAACCTATCACAATCTTCCCCACTTTCACCAGTTGTATCTGTGTGTGACCCTCTCTTTCTGTGTCTCTTTCTCTCCTAAGCCCCCTCCCTCACCACATCCCATTTACCCACCCCCTCCTGTCATGCTCCCACTTTCAAACGGTCTCGTTGTGTTTTCACTGCCTCTTCCCCATCGTTTCCGTCAAGCACCTCATCTCACGCTTAGAACCCCTGCACTGTAGGAGTAGGCCCTTCAGCCCATCCAACCCACACCTCACCCAGACCTCTGCCTGTAACCCTGCAATTCCCACCTAGCCTACACATCCCTGGGCACTATGGGTAATTTAGCATGGCCAATGCCCCCTAACCTGCACATCCCCAAACACTATGTAATTTAGCACGGCCAGTCCACCCAAACCTGCACATCCCTGGATAGTATAGGACAATTTAGCATGGCCAATCCACCCTCACCTACACAACCCTGGACACTATGGGTAATTTAGCCTGACCAATTCACCCAAACCTGCACATCCCTGGATACTATAGGACAATTTAGCCTGGCCAATCCTACACTAAGGGTGGATTGGCCATGCTAAATTACCCATAGTACCCAGGGATGTGTAGGTTAGGGTAGATTGGCCATGCTAAATTACCCAATCCTACATATCCCTGGGTACTGTTAGGATAAAATAGGTCAAGGGAGGGTGGAGCTATAGCTGCTGTTTGGGGAATCGAAACTGTAGCTGTAGCTGCTGCTTGGGAAATCGAAACTGTTGCTTACGTGGCCAGCTCAGCTGCCAACGCCCAAATGAGCTCAATAACAGGAAACGCCTAGCAAACGCGAAATGTCCTAATAAGGCAATGCTTAGTAGCTCCGCGAAGCTCTGCTTAGCAAAGAGTATATCAGGAGCAGATTTGGGAGGGGAAGGCAGAACGCGCCTTCTCCAGTGAATGCATGGTGATTCACTGTATCAGCTACGATTCTGCATTAAAGCCTGCTTGTGCCAAACAATTGAGCGTCTGTTGTCTCTCCTCCTAAAACGAACATGCAAGAACAGATTCCGTCCTAACAGTACTATGGGTAATTTAGCATAGCCAATTCACCCTTACCTACACATCTTTGGATTGTGGGAGGAAGCCGGAGCACCCGGAGAAAACCCTCGCAGGCGCAGGCTGGAAATGTGCAAACTCCACACGGACAGTCGCCCCGAGGCTGAAATTGAACCCGGGTCCCTTGGCGCTGTGACCACTGAGCAACCCCTTATAATCCGCCTGCGTTAAATTCCTTTTGTCACCTGGAGGAATGTTACAGTGGGGAGCGGGGTTTAAGTCTTCTCTGAGCTGAGAGAGGACACAGGAGATGCTCCTCATCATGCTTTCATGTGTCACGTTGCATAATTCTTAGATTTTACATGTAAATGTCTAGTTGGGGTTAGAATTCTTGTAAATATAGACAAACGGAACCACTTGTTGAGACATTTCACCAAACCCCAAGTCGGCAATTGACATGCCCGCCCCTGAAAAGAGAACCTTTCGTGGGGTCAGAGTTGACATTGAGAATAGCGAAATGAACACTGTCCCTGTCGTGTTTGTATTTTTGCTGACAGAAGGGCAGTTTGCAGTCAGCAGGACGTGTGGGACTAGAGGCTGCGGGCCAGGTCTGCGCTCGGGAGCGTAAATCCCAACGGGAACCAGAGGCGTTGCTAACGTTTAAGCCAGCTGAGCTTAGCAAGAAAAGGCTGCGACCCTGTGCTTGAACTGATCAGCCGAAACTTGGGCGGAGCCAAGGAGATCTGAAGGCGAAGCTCACGGGAGGGTCTCCTTTCTCAAAAAAAACAGAAAACATGAGGGATACCAGGAAGAATTCCGCTGAATTCCAGAGAGCTGTGGCATGCCGTTGATTTGGTACAATGAGCTTTTAATGTGAACTCTCATGAGGGAGTGCAAACGAACTCGAGTTGAAATGTAGCTCCGTACAGTGTTGTGTAACAGTCATAGCGTTGACCGTTGTTGAACGTTTTGATGCGGTCCAGTTTTTCTTTTGTTTTTTTAAAGATGAGATGATGTTTTGTGGTTTTTGGATGGGTTGGGTACAGAGTGGGAGGTAGGGTGGGCTGGGATCTTCCATGTTGATGGGATTTGACAGTGAATTTTGCTTCGTCAATTATTCAGACTGTGTGCCTGGAGAGAGGGAGGGTCTGACCCTTGGGAAGGGTGCTGGTGGGGCGTGGGCGGGAGGTGAACCTTTGCAATGTCCAATCAGAAGGCTAAGTGTTAAGATAACAAGAGCAGATATTTAGCAGTCGATAAGTGCAACATTTAAGCAGTTTATTCATATGCAGCTCAAAGGCTGTCCCCAAAGTTAAACTTAGTATGGCGCCTACCCACTCAATCCAGTTACCCACCCCATTTCAGGGTGGATATGTGAACTATCACTAATTTTGGTTCTCTAACGAATAAAACATTTAAACCTAGCTGTTCAGGAAAGCAAACAAGTTTAAAACTACAGCCATGCTGCAGTTAAACTCAATAGACTTACTCAGAGCAAAATACATGTTCCCTGAAAGTAGTTGAAAGTTAACATAGTTGTATTAGATGTCGGAATATCTGTTTAAATGGAGCCGTGAGCTTTCCCAATGTAGACAGGGCTCCTCGAAACGTGGCAGTGTCCCCCCTGCAGCTGCAGAGCGAGACAGGAGAGTTTGTTTTTGTGAATGAGCAGTTGTAGCGCGAGGTGGCTGTTGCTTGGTGACGGTGAGGCTCCCCCGGCCCCGCCCATCCCCCCGTGCAGACGTCACGCGGGGGTGAAGGCGGTTGGGAGGAGAAGTCGCTCGAGCGGGGAAGCGGCGGCCGTTAGGAAAATGGCGCCGTGCGGCCCGGGGCAGACCCCCGTCACTGGTCACCGCCGCCTTCCTGGTGCAGCTGCTGTGTCACGGCCACACCGGCCGGCTGTACAGCAGGCAGGAGCCGGTGACCATTCTGGAGGCGGATGGGGTTAAGGCCCTGCTTGGGAACTGGTCGGCCGCCTGGGTGGTGGAGTTCTACTGGTCGTGGGGCGGCCCCTGTGTCAACTATGGGGCCACCTGGAAGGTACTGGGCCCGGGAGGTGAAAGGTGAGGCAGGTTGTGGGGGGGACGGAGGGGAAGGAATGTGGGGCCTGTCCTGTCATAGTCACATTTTACACTCACTTTCCATCTGCTTTTACTGGCGCTTGTGCTGTTTACCCCTCACTGTGTTTTAATCCTTGTGCTGTTTACCCTTTGCTGTTACTTGTGCAATTGCTGAGGGTAGTGTGTAAATACTAGTGAAGGATACTATGCACCAGCATGTATATGTTCCTCAGTTATTGAAGGGGCAGGACCTGTTGAGAATGGTTAGTAAAGCAGGTTGTGCACTAAGCCTTGTTAACATGGATATGTTCATTGGAAAAGTTGACTTTTTATTATTTAGAGTCGTAGAGATTTTCAGCACGGAAACAGATCCCCTCAGTCCAACCTGTCCACGCCAACCAGATATCCTACATTAATCTAGTTCCCATTGCCAGCACTATATCCCTCTACACCATTCCTATTCATATACCCATCCAGATACTTTTTAAAGGCTGTAATTATATCGGCCTCCACCACTTCCTCTGGCAGCTCATTCCATACACACACCACCCTCTGCATGGAAACATTGCCCTTCAGGTATCTTTTATATCTTTGTGGCCTCACCCCAAACCTATGTCCTCGAGTTGTGAAGGTCACCCCAACACAGAGGAAAAGACTTAAAAACATTGCTTTTCCATTTGTTTGGCTGCTCAATCAAATATCGAGCCACATAGGGGAAAAAATATCGCTCTGCCCTTTTTGATCTCCAATAGACATTTGGAAACTGAAAATCTGTCAATAACACCAGCATTGCTACAGAGCATATTGTGTACACTCCTCGGTGTCAACAAGCAAGGCACATGTTTGCCAGTGTCACCAAAACATTGGGCGTGTTCCTCGCTGTCAGCAGAAAAGGGCCGAAACCTACTTTTGATGGACAAAAAGGATCACTGGAGGACCGGAAGGAGACTTGTCCTCCTGCCATTCGGAGCTCCCCTATTGGTGAACGCGGAAGTTGGGCCATGAGGTTCTGAAGTTCCTGCCCCTCCTCTCTCTCAATGAAGATTGAGCTTCACTCAGACTGCAGCTTCCTTCCTCTGTCCAACATCTGTGAGTACAGCATTCTCTTTTCTCACCCCCTTTTCCATTTACGTTTCATTCTGGGGTTCAATCGTTGACTTGGAGCAACTGAAAGGAATGGGAGTGAATCCAGTGAGGGGACAGACTCTGGAAAAATTAGTCCAAGCCTTTGTCTCAATTGACAAAATAGACAGGCAGGAGACTGGAAGAATGCAGCAAGCCAGGCAGTATCAGGAGGTGGAAGAGTTGAGGTATCTGGTGGAACCCTTGTTCAGGATTGGGGGTGGGTATAGGGAGAGCTGTGGAACAAGGGTGTGCTGGGGGCAGGGTGATGAAGTGAGGATAGGTGGAGACAGGTAAAAGGTACAATAGACAATAGGGACAGGAGTCAGCTCTTCTGCCCTTTGAGCCAGCACCACCATTCATTATGATCGTGGCTGATCATCCTCAATCAGTATCCTGTTCCTGCATTATCCCCATAACCTGGTTGGTGAATGGGAGGAAGGAATCCAGTTGGCAGGGAAGAGTGGAAAGGGCTTGGAAGTGGGTTGGGGGATGGGATGGGAGATTATTTGAAATTGGAGAACTCAGTCTCGAGTCCTCCGGGCTGTGGACTGCTCAGACAAGATGAGGTTTTGTTCCTCCAATTTGTCAGAAGGGGAGTAGGAAGGGGCATTAAAATGGGTGGAGACTGGCAAGTCCGCTCAGCCTCTGTGGACCCGGCTGTGATGCTCGGCAAACCATTCCCCAAGTTTACGCTCGGTCTTCCTGACGTAGAGAAGACCATAACTGGCAAAGCACAGTGGGTCAAGCAGTAGGACAGTCGTAGTTTGAGGCACAAGCTCTTCATCAGGAATGATGCGTGGATGTTCAGAGGGGCATCAGCGTCCTGCTGTGCCAGTTGTCAGACAGGTGCAGCAGGCAATGAGCAAGGCAAGTGGCATATTAGCAAGAGGAATTAAGTTCAGAAGTGGGAATGTCTTCCAGCAGTTAGGAGGTCATAGAATATATTCAAGGCTGAGTTCACGTGATTTTTATGTGGATGCTTGTGGGGGAAGGCAAAAAAATGGTTGTAAGACCAGTATCCAGTTTTAAGACAGTTCCAGAGTCAGACAGCACAGAAACAGACCCTTCAGTACAACTAGTCAATGCTGACTATGTTCTCAAACTAAACCAGTCCCACCTGGCAGTGTTTTGGCCCATATCCCTCCAAACCTTTCCTATTCATGACGTTACTGTACCTGCATCCACCACATCCTCTAGACATTTAGTCCTCACGTGAACTACTCTGTGTAAAAAAAAAATTGTGCCCTTCAAGTCTTTTTAAAATCCTTCTCCTGTCACCGTCAAAATTTGCTCCCTAATTTTGAAACCCCAACCCTAGGGGAAGGACACCCTTCGTTCACCTCATCTCTCCCCTCATGATTTTATAAACGTTGATAAGGTCACATCTCCACTTCCAATGCTCCAGTGAAAAAGTCCCAGCCCATCCACCTAGATGAAGGTAGAATCCTGTCCCTCAGGATTCCCTCCAACAATGTGCCCACCACTGATGTCAGGCACACTGATCTATAGTTCCCTGGCTTGTCCTTACCGCCCTTCTTAAACAGTGGCACCACGTTAGCCAACCTCCAGTCTTCTGGCACCTCACCTGACATGCACAGTATGCTCTATGGAGATGCTGTTTCTGATGGATTTAAAGTATCCAAATGCCACAATTTCTCCCCCACTCACTTGACATAACCGTGCAGGCTCCTCGCTATTTGATGTTCATGTTACTTAGAACCCTCATGATCATATCAATCTCAATGAGGTCACCCCTCAACCTCCTGTGCTCCAGTGAAGACAGTCTCAGCTTCTCCTTATAACTCAAACCCTCCAGTCCTGGCAACATCCTGGTAAATCTTTACTGAACCCTCTGTAATAGTATTCTTCCTATTACAGGGCCACCACAAGCCTTCTCAGTACTCTACAAGTGACTTCACCAACATCCTGTACACCTTCAACATGATGTCCCAACTCCTTTATTCAATGGTGTGAACAATTAAGGTAAGTGTGCTGAATGTTTAACATCAATCTACATTTGTCAATATATCATATCAGTTGCATGCCACTGGGACCTTTTGCTCTTAACTCTGCGTCTTATGATCCTGCTCCACAGCTACCCGATGAAGGAGCAGCGCATCGAAAGCTAGTGCTTCCAAATAAATCTGTTGGACTATAACCCACTGTTGTGATTTTTCAACCTTGTCCCACCTAGTCCAACAGCAGCACCTCCACCTCCTTTCTAATGAACACAGCCCATACCTCCCAGTGCTGCCAGTAAACTGCCGATGAAATGATGCAGTGCCTGCACGCCTGAAAAGTGTATAATTTCTAACGAAACCAGCTACTCATTCACTGCTCCATCTGATACACGACTTTGGAAACTTAGTGCAGGAGGCTGCAAGAAATGAGCAGCTTTAAAACAAAAACCGCTTGGAGCTTTCAATGAGAGCCTGAGCCCAGCAGTACGTTCTGGTTACCTTTATTGTGGCCCAACATTGTTACAGCTGCAGATGCCCCCAGCAAAAGGGCAGAGAAAGAGTAGCTGTGTTTTAGACAGCTCAACAACAGGGGGAGGTGCAAGGGGCAGGGCAAGGCCAACAGCAGGCCCCCGCACTACGCCTGCGTTGCCTTGCACAGTTTACAAAAATCCCTTCCCCTTCAGAGACTCCCCACAGTGTGGAAGCTGGCCACTCGACCCAAAGACTACACACCGATCCTCCAAAGGGTAACCCACCATGCAATTCCCCTACCCCTATTGCTCAACATTTACCCCTGACTAATGCACCTAACGTGCACATCCCTGGGCACTATGGGTATTTCAGTACTGTCAATCCACCTGAACCTGGACAACGCGTATATGCCAACCAGATATCCCAACCCAATCTAGTCCCACCTGCCAGCACGGGGCCCATATTTCCCCCAGTTGCCTTTTAAATGTTGCAATTGTATCAGCCTCCACCACTTCCTCTGGCAGCTCATTCCATACACGTACCACCCTCTAAATGAGAAGGTTGCCCCTTAGGTCTCTTTCATATCTTTCCCCTCTCACCCTAAACCTATGCCCTGTATTTCTGGACTCTCCCATCCCATAGAAAAGACTTTGTCTATCTATCCTATCCATGCCCCTCATGATTTTATAAACCTCTATAAGGTCACCCCTCAGCCTCTGACGCTCCAGGGAAAATAGCCCCAGCCTGTTCTGTCTCTCCCTATAGCTCAAATCCTCCAGTCTTGGCGACATCCTTGTAAATCTTTTTAGATTAGATTAGATTACTTAGTGTGGAAACAGGCCCTTCGGCCCAACAAGTCCACACCGACCTGCCGACGCGTATATCACCCAGACCCATACTCCGGGGGTTTGCAAGGACTGCCACAAACACTACGTAGGACAAACAGGAAGAAAGTTAGCCACCAGGATACACGAACACCAGCTAGCCACAAAAAGACACGACCTTCTATCCCTCGTAGCCCAACATACGGATGAAAGAAAACACCACTTTGACTGGGACAGCATCTATCCTGGGACAACATCTATCCTGGGACAGGCTAAGCAAAGACATGCCAGAGAATTCCTAGAGGCCTGGCACTCCAATCACAACACCATAAACAAACACATAGATCTAGATACCATCTATCAACCCCTCAGAAAATGAACAGGAAATGACATCACCACAAACCCCAGGAACCCTATCCAGGCCAAACATATAAATCGAAAGCAGGAGACAACAGCTTCGCTTCATTTGGAGGTCGCCACTGATGATGTTCCCAAGCCAGGTAATGAAACGTCTGGATATCAAACCTACACCCTAATCTTCAACCTGAGCTACAAACCTTGCAAAGTAGAATGTATTTGCAAACATCATGCTGCAAATACAAACCCACCCCCATGGATGATCTATCTCGTGTGTGCATGAGATAGAGAAACAGTCTATTTCCGTGCTGTTTATCTCTATTTGATAACCGTTGCTTTATTTCTGTTGGTGTAAATGTTGTTGTAATTCATAGCTGGATCTTCATAGGTGTAAGGGTGACAGAATTCCTCAAGTAGGGCACTGGAAGATTCCTGGGAGACCCCTATTTCTGGTTTACTTCCTCATGAACAAACATTAAGCACGTGTACCTATTTATTTACGATTTTGTTTCATTGTTCTTGTTTGATTCCCTGCTATGACTACACCTTGTATTAGGATAGTTGACAGGCTGGGAGATTGTGGCTTGGGTCTTGATTGAATATTTTATCGTTCCAGAAGTTATAAAAGGCGGGGTCAAAGCTTTAGCAGAAATCCAGCAGAGCTGAGAACAGACCGACATCTTAGTCTGTGGGAACAGGGAGATCAACAGAGGATAGAGAAATCAGGTCCTGAAACCAGACCACCCTGTGATCAGTGCTTTGATTACAGGCATCCTTCTACATCAGTCAATGCCAGTTGTCAGACAGGTGCAGCAAGGCAAGTGGTATATTAGCAGGCTGAACTGAGATTGGAAGTGGGGATGTCTTCCTGCAGTTAGGGAGTCATTGAATTTATTCAAGGCTGAGTTCATCTGATTTTTGAACAACAAAGTGTGGATTTTTATGTTGTGTGGATGAGGTGTATTTTTTTGTGGTTTATGTTTTGGATACAGGAAGAGTAGACATTTTTAAAGTGGAAGGCAAGAAAATGGTTTTAAGACCACGAAAGAACAGTTACAGTCAGACAGCACAGAAACAGATCCTTCAGTCCAACTATTCCATGCTGACTATGTTCTCAAACTAAACTAGTGCCACTTGCCAGTGTTTGGCCCATATACCTCCACACCTTCCCTATTCATGTACTTATCCACATGTCTTTTAAACGTTGCATCTGAACATGTATCCACCACTTCCTCTTTACATTCACTCAATACATGAAACACTCTGTTATAAACAAACTTTTCCCAATTCTGTCCATTCCATGGATTCATTCTCTTTCCTTTCAGTTGCTGCAAGTCATAAATTGAAGCCCAGAATGAAAAAAATGGAAAAGGAGTTGTGAAGAGAGTACCTTACTCACAGATGGTTGACACAGTAAGGAGGGTGGAGTCTGGAGCAAACCCGAAATGTCGATTTTCCTGCTCCTCGGACACTGCCTGACCTGCAGTACTTTGCCAGCACCACTCTAATCTTGACCCTGATCTCCAGCATCTGCAGTTCTAACTTTCTCCTGTAAGAAATCAGCAGTTTTAAACCAAAAACCTGTTGCAGTTTAAAGCTCTCATTGAGAGTATGAGCTCAGTGTGAAGATCAGGTAATCTTTATTGTGACCCAACTTTGTTACAGCTTCAGAATCTCCCAGCAGAAAGGTGTAGAAAAAGTAGCAATTTTTTAAAAACAGCTCAAGGTCAAAGTGCAACTCCTCACTTTCTTCATTATTGGTCACCACTGAGTTATCCCTTTGTAATTGGATCCTTGGTGTAGCCATAATCTGGAGGAAGTATTGCCTCACTCAGCAATTTCAACCTGTATCCAAGTAAGTTGGATGAGCAGCATAGAGTCAACCAGACTATTGTGGGTCTGGAGTCATGTGTAGGCCAGAGCGGGTAAAGGATGCAGCTGGGACGACTGCTCTAATAACTGCTCAAGTCTTCCCTAAAAAAGAACTGAGTGAATCAGAAGGGGGTTTTTTTCCACCTCCACCCCACCGACAATAGTTTCACCGTTAGATTCTGAACTCCAGATTTCTGACCAAATTCCAATTCCGCCATCTGTTGTGGGAATCGAACTCAGGAGCCACTGGAACTGGGTTGATAGTCCAGTTGGTAAAGGCACTCGGCCGTCCTTCTTTCAATCCTCCTGCAATGCCACGTGATCCCGCTGGTAGGTCAGCAAGGAGGCGGCCTGGGTAAAGGCCTTCCCGCACTCGGGGCAGCTTAAGGGCCTCTCCCCCATGTGGATCCACTGGTGGGTCTGGAGGTTGGAGGAATCGCTTAAGTCATTCCTGCAGTCAGGGCAGGGGAACGGCCTCTCCCCAGTGTGACTGCGCCAATGAGTCTCCAGGGCAGACGGGAAACAAGCCTTTCCCACAGTTGCCACACTTCCATGGTTTCTCCACGGGGCGGGATTCCTCGGGTTTCTCCATGGCCGAAGCTTCAGCCGCACAAACGCATGTGGAGCTTCTCTCCACCGTGAATTCCTCTTTCCAAACCGTAGAGCTGTTGCACGCTCCTCACTCAGTGCACTGTAACGGTAGGATCTCTCATCCAGTCCCACTGATGCTGAAAACGTACCCAAACAGCTTTGCTCCTCACAGAATCATAGTTGCAAACTGTTGCGGTCCCGATGGATTGGATTGAATGACTGTCAGACATGGACGTCAAAGTAAGGACTGCAGACGCTGGAGAGTCAGAGTCAGAAAGTGCGGCGCTGGAAAAGCACAGCAGGTCAGGCAGCATCCAAGAAGCAGGAGAGTCAACGTTTTGGGCATTAGGCCTTCATCTGTTGATTTTGAAACTTCCATCTTCAGATCCTGAAATGTAAAAAGAGATTACAAAAGTCATCACTGTCAGTGCAGGGTAGAAATTCTGAACAAGCAATTCTACTTTCTGCGGAAAGTTCTTTTCTTTTGTTATTTCACAAAATTGAAAGCACCATCCCACTCTCTCTCCCCCTCTGTTCTCACTCTGATCTAACTAATTCCCCTGAAGGTGCTGATTCAGGATCTTCCAGGGGCAGAAAAGCAAAAACGTCAAGACTGACATCTCTCTGAATTTTGGATAACTCCACCTGAAAGTTAATATCTTTCACAACATTGGGATACTGCTGAGAGGTGAGGAGGTCTGATTTTGGGAAGCAAAAAAAAATAATGAGTTTGTGCCAATCCCTTCCCTTCAGAGAATCCCCAGAGTGTGAAAGCAGGCCACTCAGCCCCACAAATCCATACCGACCCTCTAAAGGGTAACAGACCCACACCTATTCCCCTACCCCCTATTGCTCAACTTTTAGTCCCTGATTAATGCACCTAACCTGCACATCTCTGGGCATGGTCAATCCATCCTAACCGGGACAAAGTTAAAAATCACACCACCAGGTGAGTGTTCAACAGGTTTATTTGGAATGACTCGCTTTCAGAGCGCTGATCCTTCAGGTGGTTGTGGAGAATAAGATCTTAAGACATAACTTATAGAAAAACATTATCGCGTTCTGCCACCGAAATGATATATTGAACAAACCTGGACTGTCAAGTCTTTCATCTTTTAGACTGGATTGCAGCTATCATTCACATGTAAATCCCAGACCTTCTTGCAAGGCACCTTATCAAGATAACTCGAGGTTTTATAGCAAAATGTGACATCTCAGTTCACATAATGCATTAAAGGTGTGAGGTCAGAGTCTGTCTGTGTCCCAGTCTTGAGTCAGACTGGTTCTATTTCCAAAGTGTAATATTTTGTAAATTACATGGATTGACTGCTTACTGATTGTGTATTTTTTGAGCAAAATAGAATGTATCTGCAAATATCATTCTGCAAATACAAATAGAGCCTTATTTCTGGTTTACTTCCTAATGAAACAACATTAGAAATAAATAGGTGCTCGCGTTTAATGTTGTTTCATTTTTCTTGTTTGATTCCCTGCTGTGACTACACTGTGCCTGGATGGTTCACAGGCTGGGAGATTGTGCATTGGGACTTGATTGACTGAATGTTTTATTGTCCCAGAAGGTGTAAAGACAGTTGTGGCAAGTGGGGGGGGGGGGGGGGGTCAAAGCTTCAACAGAAATCCAGCAGAGCTGAGAACAGACCGACATCCACATGCCTTTTACATGTTGTAATTGTGCCAGTCTCCACCACTTCCTCTGGCAGTTCGTGCCATACATGCACCACCCTCTATGTGAAAAGATTGCCCCTCAGACCCCTGTTAAATCATTATGCTCTCACCTCAAACATATGCCTTCTAGATTTCTTGGACTCCCCTACCCTGGGGAAAAGACCTTAGGTTCCCCCCCCCCTATCCATGCCCATTACAAAGGTCTATAAGTTTACCCCTCAGCCTCTGATGCTCCATGTAAAATATCCCTGGCCTATTCAGCCTCTCCCTACAGCTCAAATCTTTTCTGACCCCTTTCAAAGTTTCATAACATCTTTCCTACAGTAGGGAGACCAGAACTGAACGCAGTATTCCAAAATTGGCTTAACCAACATCCTGGACAGCCACAACATGACCTCCCAACTCATCTACTCAATGCTCTGACCAATAAAGGCCATCCTACCAAATGCCTCATTCATTATCCTGTCTACCGGAGACTCCACTTTCAAGGAACTATGGAACCTGCACTCCAAGGTCTCTTTGTTCTGCAACACTCCCCTTAACTGTGTCAGTCCTGCCTGAATTGCTTGACCAAAATGCAACAACTCGAATTTCTCAAAATTTAATTCCATCCACCACACTTTGGCCCATCCGATCAATTCTAATTTATAGCAAACCCTCTTTTCTCTCTCATTCCCAAGCTGAAAATCTCCATCCCACACACTCTCCCTCCATTCTCATTTTGCTGACCCCAATCCCTGCTGTACCTCATCCTGAATGGTCTGGTTCATGCTGATTAAAAGACCCACACTCGGGTGGGAAGAGGGTCTAATTGAAACATACATAATCCTGAACAGCCCAGACAGAGTGGATGTTGCGAAGATGTTTCCATTGGTAGGACAGACTCAGACCAGAGGGCAGCGCTTCGAGTAAAGGGAAGTCCTTTTAGAAAGGAGAAACTTCTTCAGCCAGAGAGCGGTGAATCTGTGGAATCTATTTTCAGAGAAGGCTGTGGAGGCCAGGTCACTGGGGATATTTAAAACGGAGACAGATAGGTTCTTGAGTATCAAGGGGATCAAGGGTTAAAGGAGAATGGGGTTGAGAAACCTAGCAGCCACGATTGAATGGGGTGATTAGACCTGATGGACTGAATGGCCTAATTTCTGCTCCTCTGACTTAGGGCCTCTTGCTGTCCTGGACACAGAGTGAGAGAGTTGGGAGCAAGACTAGGCCATTCGGTCTTTCGAGTCAGCTCCAGCATTGAACAATTCATAACTGGATATGAATATACCTACAGCTGGGTGGATAGGCTGGGACTTTTTTCACTGGAACACATGAGGTTGAGATGTGACCTTAAAAGGAGGCTCATAAAATCATGGAGGGTAGATGAGGTGAACCGCAGGTGTCCTTTCCCTAGGATGGGGGTTTCAAGATTAGGGAGCAAATGAGGAAGGTGAGTGAAGAAAGATTTTCAAAAGACTGGAGTAGCGCCTTTTTTTTGAGAGTAGTTTGTGTGTGGAATCAATGTCCAGACACGGTGGTGGATGTAGGTGCAGTAACAAGGTTTAAAAGACATTTGGATAAGTACGTGAATAGGAAAGGTTCAGAGGGATATGGGCCAAATACACACAGGTGGGACTAGTTTAGTTTGTGAACACAGTCAGCATGGTTTAGTTGGACTGAAGGGTCTGTTTCTGTGTTGTCTGACTCTGGAACTGTTCTAAACTGGGCTTAAAACCATTTTCTTGCCTTCCGCAATAAACATCCACTTCTTTCTTGTTCAAAAATCAGATTAACTCAACCTTGAATTTATTCAAATGACCCCCTAACTGCAGGATGACATTCCCATCTCTGAACTCCATTCCTCTTGCTAACACACCACTTGCCTTGCTCATTGCCTGCTGCACCTGTCTGACAACTGGCACAGAAGGACGCTGATGCCCCTCTGAACATCCACGCATCATTCCTGATGAAGAGCTTGTGCCTCAAACTACGACTGTCCTACTGCTCGACCCACTGTGCTTTGCGAGTTGTGGTCTTCTCTACGTCAGGAAGACCAACCGTAAACTTGGGGAATGGTTTGCCGAGCATCACAGCCGGGTCCGCAGAGGCTTTGCGGACTTCCCAGTCTCCACCCATTTTAATGCCCCTTCCCACTCCCCTTCTGACAAATTGGAGGAACAAAACCTCATCTTGTCTGAGCAGTCCACAGCCCGGAGGACTCGACACTGAGTTCTCCAATTTCAAATAATCTCCCATCCCATCCCCCAACTCACTTCCCAGCCCTTTCCACTCTTCCCTGCCAACTGGATTCCTTCCTCCCATTCACCAACCAGGTTATGGGGATAAGGCAGGAACAGGATACTGATTGAGGATGATCAGCCACGATCATAATGAATGGTGGTGCTGGCTCAAAGGGCAAGAGAGCTGACTCCTGCACCTATTGTCTATTGTACCTTCTACCTGTCTCCACCTATCCTCACTTCATCACCCTGCCCCCAGCACACCCTTGTTCCACAGCTCTCCCTATACCCACCCCCAATCCTGAACAAGGGTTCCACCAGATACCTCAACTCTTCCACCTCCTGATACTGCCTGGCTTGCTGCATTCTTCCAGTCTCCTGCCTGTCTATTTTGTCAATTGAGACAAAGGCTTGGACTAATTTTTCCAGAGTCTGTCCCCTCACTGGATTCACTCCCATTCCTTTCAGTTGCTCCAAGTCAACAATTGAACCCCAGAATGAAACGTAAATGGAAAAGGGGGTGAGAAAAGAGAATGCGGTACACACAGATGTTGGACAGAGGAAGGAAGCTGCAGTCTGAGTGAAGCTCAATCTTCATTGAGAGAGGGGAGGGGCAGGAACTTCAGAACCTCATGGCCCAACTTCCGCGTTCACCAATAGGGGAGCTCCGAATGGCAGGAGGACAAGTCTCCTTCCGGTCCTCCAGTGAGCCTTTTTGTCCATCAAAAGTAGGTTTCGCCCCTTTTCTGCTGACAGCGAGGAACACGCCCAATGTTTTGGTGACACTGGCAAACATGTGCCCTGCTTGTTGACACCAAGGAGTGTACACAATATGCTCTGTAGCAATGCTGGTGTTATTGACAGATTTTCAGTTTCCAAATGCCTATCGGAGATCAAAAAGGGCAGAGCGATATTTTTTCCCCCATGTGGCTCAATATTTGATTGCTTTTGCATTTGTTTGGCTGCTCAATGTTTTTAAGTTTTTCCTCCGTGTTGGGGTGACCTTCACAACTAGAGGACATAGGTTTAGGGTGAGGCCACAAAGATATAAAAGATACCTGAAGGGCAATGTTTCCCTGCAGAGGGTGGTGTGTGTATGGAATGAGCTGCCAGAGGAAGTGGTGGAGGCCAGTATAATTACAGCCTTTAAAAAGTATCTGGATGGATATATGAATAGGAATGGTGTAGAGGGATATAGTGCTGGCAATGGGACTAGATTAATGTAGGATATCTGGTTGGCGTGGACAGGTTGGACTGAGGGGATCTGTTTCCGTGCTGAAAATCTCTACGACTCTAAATAATAAAAAGTCAACTTTTCCAATGAACATATCCATGTTAACAAGGCTTAGTGCACAACCTGCTTTACTAACCGTTCTCAACAGGTCCTGCCCCTTCAATAACTGAGGAACATATACATGCTGGTGCATAGTATCCTTCACTAGTATTTACACACTACCCTCAGCAATTGCACAAGTAACAGTGAGGGGTAAACAGCACAAGGATTAAAACACAGTGAGGGGTAAACAGCACAAGCGCCAGTAAAAGCAGATGGAAAGTGAGTGTAAAATGTGACTATGACAGGACAGGCCCCACATTCCTTCCCCTCCGTCCCCCCCACAACCTGCCTCACCTTTCACCTCCCGGGCCCAGTACCTTCCAGGTGGCCCCATAGTTGACACAGGGGCCGCCCCACGACCAGTAGAACTCCACCACCCAGGCGGCCGACCAGTTCCCAAGCAGGCCCTTAACCCCATCCGCCTCCAGAATGGTCACCGGCTCCTGCCTGCTGTACAGCCGGCCGGTGTGGCCGTGACACAGCAGCTGCACCAGGAAGGCGGCGGTGACCAGTGACGGGGGTCTGCCCCGGGCCGCACGGCGCCATTTTCCTAACGGCCGCCGCTTCCCCGCTCGAGCGACTTCTCCTCCCAACCGCCTTCACCCCCGCGTGACGTCTGCACGGGGGGATGGGCGGGGCCGGGGGAGCCTCACCGTCACCAAGCAACAGCCACCTCGCGCTACAACTGCTCATTCACAAAAACAAACTCTCCTGTCTCGCTCTGCAGCTGCAGGGGGGACACTGCCACGTTTCGAGGAGCCCTGTCTACATTGGGAAAGCTCATCGCTCCATTTAAACAGATATTTCTACACCTAATACAACTATGTTAACTTTCAACTACTTTCAGGGAACATGTATTTTGCTCTGAGTAAGTCTATTGAGTTTAACTGCAGCATGGCTGTAGTTTTAAACTTGTTTGCTTTCCTGAACAGCTAGGTTTAAATGTTTTATTCGTTAGAAGAACCAAAATTAGTGATAGTTCACATATCCACCCTGAAATGGGGTGGGTAACTGGATTGAGTGGGTAGGCGCCATACTAAGTTTAACTTTGGGGACAGCCTTTGAGCTGCATATGAACAAACTGCTTACATGTTGCACTTATCGACTGCTAAATATCGGCTCTTGTTATCTTAACACTTAGCCTTCTGATTGGATATTGCAAAGGTTCACCTCCCGCCCACACCCCGCCACCACCCTTCCCAAGGGTCAGACCCTCCCTCTCTACAGGCACAGTCTGAATAATTGACGAAGCAAAATTCACTGTCAAATCCCATCAACATGGAAGATCCCAGCCCACCCTACCTCCCACTCTGTACCCAACCCATCCAAAAACCACAAAACATCATCTCATCTTTAAAAAACAAAAGAAAAACTGGACCGCATCAAAACGTTCAACAACGGTCAACGCTATGACTGTTACACAACACTTTACGGAGCTACATTTCAACTTGAGTTCGTTTGCACTCCCTCATGAGAGTTCACATTAAAAGCTCATTGTACCAAATCAACGGCATGCCACAGCTCTCTGGAATTCAGCGGAATTCTTCCTGGTATCCCTCATGTTTTCTGGTTTTTTTGAGGAAGGAGACCCTCCCGTTAGCTTCGCCTGCAGATCTCCTTGGCTACGCCCAAAGTTTCAGCTGATCAGTTCAAGCACAGGGTCGCAGCCTTTTCTTGCTAAGCTCAGCTGGCTTAAACGTTAGCAACGCCTCTGGTTCCCGTTGGGATTTACGCTCCCGAGCGCAGACCTGGCCCGCAGCCTCCAGTCCCACAGTTCCTGCTGACTGCAAACTGCCCTTCTGTCAGCAAAAATACAAACACGACAGGGACAGTGTTCATTTCGCTATTCTCAATGTCAACTCTGACCCCACGAAAGGTTCTCTTTTCAGGGGCGGGCATGTCAATTGCCGACTTGGGGTTTGGTGAAATGTCTCAACAAGTGTTTTGGTTTGTCTATATTTACAAGAATTCTAACCCCAACTAGACATTTACATGTAAAATCTAAGAATTATGCAACATGACACATGAAAGCATGATGAGGAGCATCTCCTGTGTCCTCTCTCAGCTCAGAAAAGACTTAAACCCCGCTCCCCCCTGTAACATTCCTCCAGGTGACAAAACGAACTTAACGCAGGCTGATTATAAGGGGTTGCTCAGTGGTCACAGCGCCAAGGGACCCGGGATCAATTCCAGCCTCAGGGGTGACTGTCCGTGTGGAGTTTGCACATTTCCAGCCTGCGCCTGCGAGGGTTTTCTCCGGGTGCTCCGGCTTCCTCCCACAATCCAAAGATGCGTAGGTGAGGGTGAATTGGCTATGCTAAATTACCCATAGTACTGTTAGGATGGAATTTTCCTTGCATGTTCGTTTTAGGAGGAGAGACAACAGACGCTCAATTGTTTGGCACAAACAGGCTTTATTGCAGAATCGTAGCTGATACAGTGAATCACCATGCATTCACTGGAGAAGGCGCGTTCTGCCTTCCCCTCCCAAATCTGCTCCTGATATACTCTTTGCTAAGCAGAGCTTCGCGGAGCTACTAAGCATTGCCTTATTAGGACATTTCGCGTTTGCTAGGCGTTTCCTGTTATTGAGCTCATTTGGGCGTTGGCAGCTGAGCTGGCCACGTAAGCAACAGTTTCAATTTCCCAAGCAGCAGCTACAGCTACAGTTTCGATTCCCCAAACAGCAGCTATAGCTCCACCCTCCCTTGACCTATTTTATCCTAACAGTACCCAGGGATATGTAGGATTGGGTAATTTAGCATGGCCAATCCACCCATGGTGTAGGATTGGCCAGGCTAAATTGTCCTATAGTATCCAGGGATGTGCAGGTTTGGGTGGATTGGTCAGGCTAAATTACCCATAGTGCCCAGGGATGTGTAGGCTAGGTGGGTTAGCCAATGGGAATTGCAGGGTTACAGGCAGAGGTCTGGGTGAGGTGTGGGTTGGATGGGCTGAAGGGCCTACTCCTACACTGCAGGGGTTCTAAGCGTGAGATGAGGTGCTTGACGGAAACGATGGGGAAGAGGCAGTGAAAACACAACGAGACCGTTTGAAAGTGGGAGCATGACAGGAGGGGGTGGGTAAATGGGATGTGGTGAGGGAGGGGGCTTAGGAGAGAAAGAGACACAGAAAGAGAGGGTCACACACAGATGCAACTGGTGAAAGTGGGGAAGATTGTGATAGGTTCAGATAAGGTGGAGGAAGAAAAGCTGTTCCCCATTCACTGATAGTGACAAGGTCAGGGGCGGCCTGAAGTTCAGGGGTTTGAGCAGGAGAGAGAGAGAGGGGGAAAACAGAGGAAAAACAGGTTTACCCAGCAAGCAGCAATACGCTGGAATCCGCTGTCACCTCAGAGAGACAGACAGACGCAGAGGCAGATGCAGAGAGAGAGACACAGAGAGACAGAGACAGAGCCAGAGAGACAGAGACAGAGATGGGGAGGTAATCAGATGAATGGCCTCCCTGTGCTGTGAGATCCAAAAGGAGCACGCGAGCAGCTGCCCCAGTGTTTCTGGTGGTCTGAGGCATCTCCCCCTCGCCCCATTACCGGTACCGCTCTCCCGTCCCATTGGCACCTTCCCGGTGAACGGCCCACTCTCCCAATACACTCAAGCTGCCCCCCCCCCCGGGGGCTGGAAGAGGACGGAACAGCCTGTTCCGGAGCGGGGCTCGGGAACGCTGCCCATGTCCGCGACGTCCTTTCCGAGAAAGGAAACAAAAAGGACAACAGACAGGGGACCACCCGCATCAATGGGAATGACAACATTTCACCCTCAGACAAGGCTTTGTCAAGAAATGTACAGCACGGAAACAGACCCTTCCGTCTAACCCGTCCGTACCGACCAAATATCCCAACCCAAACTAGTCCCACCTGCCAGCACCCGGCCCATATCCCTCCAAACCCTTCCTATTCATATACCCATCCAAATGCCTCTTGAATGTTGCAATTGTACCAGCCTCCACCACATCCTCTGGCAGATCATTCTGTACACACACCACCTTCTGTATGAAAACGTTGCCCTGTAGGTCTCTTTTATATCGTCCCCTCTCACCCTAAACCTATGCCCTCTAGTTCTGGATTCCCCAACCCCAGGGAAAAGACTTTGCCTATTTATCCTATCCATGCCGGTCATAATTTTGTAAACCTCTATAACGTCATCCCTCAGCCTCCGACGCTCCCGGGAAAACAGCCCCAGCCTGTTCAGCCTCTCCCTGTAGCTCAGATCCTCCAACCCTGGCAACATCCTTGTAAATCTTTTCTGAACCATTCCAAGTTTCGCAACAGCGGGGAGACCCAGAAATGGAAAAGACTGAAGGGGGAAGTCAGCGGTAAATCTTTTGAAGAGGTTACAAAGGAGAGACCTCTGTCTGCAGCGGGAATGACCCCCACAGTAGCAGGTCGAGGTGGACGGCATTTAAGGAGAAGCTGGATACAGACGTCAGGGAGAAAGGAACTGAAGGGAATGTTGCTGTAAGGGAAATCAAATGTGAGCGAGTGAAGGGGAGGTGCGTAGAGGCTCACATGGGTCAGAAATACTGAGAGAGACCAGTTGAGCTGAAGGACCTGACTGGAGACTCAATGGGACAGAGAGTGAAATCTTGGATCCACCTGCAAGAGAAGGAGAAACACGTGATTTACCTTCCAGGATTAAGCAAGTCCCGCAGATTCTGCAGATCACTTTATTGGTCAGAGCACTGAGTATAGGGGTTGGGGTCTGGACAGGACGTTGGTTAGGCCACTTTTGGAATACACAGGAACCTCGATTATCCAAAGGACACATGCAGGGTGTATTTCAGTCGCTTGACGATTAGATCCCTTACAGTGTGGAAACAGGCCCAACCAGTCCACACTGACCCTCCGAAGAGTAACCCACCCAGACCCATTTCCCTCTGACTAATGTACCTAACACGACGGGCAATTTAGCATGGCCAAATCACCCTGACCTGCACATCTTTGGACTGTGGGACGGAACCGGAGCACTAGGAGGAAACCCACGCAGACGCGGGGAGAATGTGCAAACTCCACACAGTCTGTCGCTTGAGGCAGGAATGAAACCCGGGTCCCTGGTACTGTGAGGTAGCAGCGCTAACCACTGAGCCACCGTGCTGGTTCATCTAATTCTGGATAATCGAAGTTCCTCTGTATTATGTGCACTTCTGGTCTATCGGAAGGATGTTCCCCCGTGTGGACGCGCTGGTGGATCTGGAGGCCGGACGAGTGGGGGAAGCCCTTGCCGCAGACCAGGCAGGTGAAGGCCCCCTTGCCGGTGTGGACCTGCTGGTGCCGCAGCAGGTTGGACGACTGGGTGAAGCCCTTGCCGCAGACGGAGCAGGTGAAGGGCCGCTCCCCGGTGTGGACCCGCTGGTGCCGCAGCAGGGTGGACGACTGGGTGAAGCCCTTGCCGCAGACGAAGCAGGTGAAGACCCCCTCGCCGGTGTGGACTAGCCAGTGCTTGAGCAGGTGGGACGAGTGAGAGAAGCCCTTGCCGCAGTCGGAGCAGGTGAAGGGCCGCTCCCCGGTGTGGACCCGCCAGTGCTTGAGCAGGTGGGACGAGTGAGAGAAGCCCTTGCCGCACACCGAGCAGGTGAACGGCCTCTCCCCGGTGTGGAGCCGCTGGTGGGTCAGCAGGTGGGACGAGTGAGAGAAGCCCTTGCCGCAGACGGAGCAGCTGAACGGCCTCTCCTCGGTGTGGACCCATTGGTGCGAGAACAGGTTGGACGACTTGGTGAAGCCCTTGCCACAGACGGAACAGGTGAAGGGCCGCTCTCCGGTGTGGACACGCTGGTGGGACAGCAGGTGGGACGAGTCAGAGAAGACCTTGCCGCAGACGGAGCAGGTGAAGGGCCTCTCCCCGGTGTGGACCCGCTGGTGGATCAGCAGGTGGGACGACTGGGTGAAGCCCTTGCCGCAAACGGAGCAGGTGAAGGGCCGCTCCCCAGTGTGGACACGGCGGTGGATCTCCAGCACGGAGGGGGAGCGGAATCCTTTCCCGCAATCCCCACACTTCCACGGTTTCTCCATGGCGCGCGGAATGCCTCCTGAGACTTCCTTTCCCCACAGTGGGCAAACTGGCTCAGGCACGTGCCCCTGTGGTTCAGGTAAAGATGATACTTCAAGAGCCTACTGAAGCAGACAAAAACGTTCAAAGAATTTTCCCCTTCTGGACTGAAAGAGGGACGTCTCTCCTATCCCACGAATCAAGGGGCTCTGTCAGACCTTCACATGGTACTCAGTTGGGAAGCTCTACCTGCAAAGCTGCTCTTCTCATATCCTGTGAAAAGGGGATTACCAAAGTCATTGCTGCCTGCACATGACAGGAATTCAGAACAGATCATTCTAGTTTCTGTAGAACTTCCCTAAAACAATCAAGTTACAATATGCAGATGCCAGTGTTGGGCTGGGGTGTACAAAGTTAAAAAAAAATCACACATCACCAGGTTGTAGTCCATTAGATTTGTTTAGAAGTTCGAGCTTTCAGAGCTCTGCACCTTCATCAGGTAGCTAGTAAAACCTCCAGGCGAAAAAGACAGCAGATGCTGGAGATCAGAGTGGTGCTGGAAAAGCTCAGCAGGTCAGGCAGCATCCGAGGAGCAGGAACAAAAAAAATCAACGTTTCGGGCAAAAGCCCTTCATCAGGAATGAGGAAAGAATGAGGACACTTTCCTCATTCCTGAAGAAGGGCTCATGCCCGAAACGTCGAATCTCCTGTTCCTCGGATGCAGCCTGACCTGCTGTGCTTTTCCAGCACCACTCTGATCTCCAGCATCTGCTGTCTTTTTCGCCTGGAGGTTTTACTAGCTACCTGATGAAGGTGCAGAGCTCTGAAAGCTAGAACTTCTAAACAAATCTAATGGACTACAACCTGGTGATGTGTGATTTTTTTTTTACCTTTGTACACCCCAGCCCAACACTGGCATCTGCATATTGTAACTTGATTGTTTTCGGGAAGTTCTACAGAAACTAGAATGATCTGTTCTGAATTCCTGTCATGTGCAGGCAGCAATGACTTTTGTAATCCCCTTTTCACAGGATATGAGAAGAGCAGCTTTGCAGGTAGAGCTCCCCAACGGAGTACCATGTGAAGGTCTGACAGAGCCCCTTGATTCGTGGGACAGGAGAGACGTCCCTCTTTCAGTCCAGAAGGGGAAAATTCTTTGAACGTTTTTGCCTACTTCAGTAGGCTCTTAAAGTATCGTCTTTACCTGAACCACAGGGGCACGTGCCTGAGCCAGTTTGCCCACTGTGGGGAAAGGAAGTCTCAGGAGGCATTCCGCGCGCCATGGAGAAACCGTGGAAGTGTGGGGATTGCGGGAAAGGATTCCGCTCCCCCTCCTTGCTGGAGATCCACCGCCGTGTCCACACCGGGGAGCGGCCCTTCACCTGCTCCGTCTGCGGCAAGGGCTTCACTCAGTCGTCCCACCTGTTCTCACACCAGCGGGTCCACACCGGGGAGAGGCCGTTCGTCTGCTCCGAGTGCGGGAAGGACTTCAGCGACTCGTCCCACCTGCTGACCCACCAGCAGGTCCACACTGGGGAGAGGCCCTTCACCTGCTCCGTCTGCGGCAACAGCTTTACCCGCTCGTCGGACCTGCTGTCCCACCAGCGGGTCCACACCGGGGAGAGGCCCTTCACCTGCTCCATCTGCGGCAAGGGCTTCACCCGCTCGTCCGACCTGCTCAAGGACCAGCGGGTCCACACCGGGGAGAGGCCGTTCAGCTGCTCCGTCTGCGGCAAGGGCTTCACCCGCTCGTCCCACCTGCTGTCCCACCAGCGGGTCCACACCGGGGAGCGGCCCTTCACCTGCTCCGTCTGCGGCAAGGGCTTCACCCAGTCGTCCCATCTGCTGACCCACCAGCGGGTCCACACCGGGGAGCGGCCCTTCACCTGCTCCGACTGCGGCAAGGGCTTCACCCGCTCGTCCCACCTGCTCAAGCACCAGCGGGTCCACACCGGGGAGCGGCCCTTCACCTGCTCCTTCTGCGACAAGGGCTTCACCCGCTCGTCCCACCTGCTGACCCACCAGCGGGTCCACACCGGGGAGCGGCCCTTCACCTGCTCCGTCTGCGGCAAGGGCTTCACCCAGCTGTCCCACCTGCTGACCCATCAGCGGGTCCACACTGGGGAGTGGCCCTTCACCTGCTCCGTCTGCGGCAAGGGCTTCACCTGCTCCTCCAACATGCTCTCGCACCGGCGGCTTCACAGCGGCGAGCGCTCGTTCATCTGCTCCGTCTGCGGCAAGGGCTTCACCCAGTCATCCACCCTGCTGACCCACCAGCGGGTCCACACCGGGGAGCGGCCCTTCACCTGCTCCGTCTGCGGCAAGGGCTTCACCCGGTCGTCCACCCTGCTGCAGCACCGCCGGGTCCACACCGGGGAGTGGCCCTTCACCTGCCCTGTCTGCGGGAGGGGCTTCGCTCACTCCCACCACCTGCTGCGGCACCAGCGGGGGCACAAGTGACGGGGCCAGCCGCTGTGAGTCACCGCCCAGGGCTGAACCCTGGGTGGGAGGGCGGAGGGTCACTGCAGTTGCTGTGCTCTCATCCCCTTGGCATCCAGTGGCTCTGCGAGCCTGCGACTGCGCATTTCCTCCTGGAGTAGAGATGTACAACACAGAAACAGACCCTTCGCTCCAACCCCTCCATATCCACAACCAGTCAAGTCCCATTTGCCAGCAATTGGCCCTATCCCTCCAAACCCCTCCTTACACAGATACCCAAGTGGATGCCTTTTAAATGTTGCAATTGTACCAGCCTCCACCACTTCCTCTGGCAGCTCATTCCACACGCACACACACCACCCTCTGTGTGAAAAATGTTGCCCCTTAGGACCCTTTTGAAATCTTTCCCCTCTCACCCTAAACCTATGCCCTCTAGTTCTGGCAAAAGACTTTGTCTATCCCTATCCATGCCCCTCATGATTTTATGAACCTCTCTTAAAGTCAACCCTCAGCCTCCGACGTTCCAGGGAAGACAACCCCAGCCTGTTCAGCCTCTCCCTGTAGCTCAAACCCTCCAACCCTGGCAACATCCTTGTCAATCTTTCTGAACCCTTTCAAGTTTTGCAACATCCTTCCGATAGACCAGAAGTGCTCATAATACAGAGGAACTTCGATTATCCAGAATTAGATGAACCAGCACGGTGGCTCAGTGGTTAGCGCTGCTACCTCACAGTACCAGGGACCCAGGTTTCATTCCTGCCTCAGGCGACAGACTGTGTGGAGTTTGCACATTCTCCCCGCGTCTGCGTGGGTCTCCTCCTAGTGCTCCGGTTCCGTCCCACAGTCCAAAGATGTGCAAGTCAGGGTGAATTGGCCATGCTAAATTGCCCGTCGTGTTAGGTACATTAGTCAGAGGGAAATGGGTCTGGGTGGGTTACTCTTCGGAGGGTCAGTGTGGACTGGTTGGGCCTGTTTCCACACTGTAAGGGATCTAATCGTCAAGCGACTGAAATACACCCTGCATGTGTCCTTTGGATAATCGAGGTTCCTGTGTATTCCAAAAGTGGCCTAAGCAACGTCCTGTCCAGACCCCAACCCCTATACTCAGTGTTCTGGCCAATAAAGTGATCTGCAGAATCTGCGGGACTTGCTTAATCCTGGAAGGTAAATCACGTGTTTCTCCTTCTCTTGCAGGTGGATCCAAGATTTCACTCTCTGTCCCATTGAGTCTCCAGTCAGGTCCTTCAGCTCAACTGGTCTCTCTCAGTATTTCTGACCCATGTGAGCCTCTACGCACCTCCCCTTCACTTGCTCACACTTGATTTCCCTTACAGCAGCATTCCCTTCAGTTCCTTTCTCCCTGACGTCTGTAACCAGCTTCTCCTTAAATGCCGTCCACCTGGACCTGCTACTGTGGGGGTCATTCCCGCTGCAGACAGAGGTCTCTCCTTTGTAACCTCTTCAAAAGATTTACCGCTGACTTCCCCCTTCAGTCTTTTCCATTTCTGGGTCTCCCCGCTGTTGCGAAACTTGGAATGGTTCAGAAAAGATTTACAAGGATGTTGCCAGGGTTGGAGGATCTGAGCTACAGGGAGAGGCTGAACAGGCTGGGGCTGTTTTCCCTGGAGCGTCGGAGGCTGAGGGATGACGTTATAGAGGTTTACAAAATTATGACCGGCATGGATAGGATAAATAGGCAAAGTCTTTTCCCTGGGGTTGGGGAATCCAGAACTGGAGGGCATAGGTTTAGGGTGAGAGGGGAAGATACAAAAGAGACCTACAGGGCAACTTTTTCATACAGAAGGTGGTGTGTGTACGGAATGAGCTGCCAGAGGATGTGGTGGAGGCTGGTACAATTGCAACTTTTAAGAGGCATTTGGATGTGTATATGAATAGGAAGGGTTTGGAGGGATATGGGCCGGGTGCTGGCAGGTGGGACTAGTTTGGGTTGGGATATTTGGTCGGTACGGACGGGTTAGACCGAAGGGTCTGTTTCCGTGCTGTACATCTCTTGACAAAGCCTTGTCTGAGGGTGAAATGTTGTCATTCCTGTTGATGCGGGTGGTCCCCTGTCTGTTGTCCTTTTTGTTTCCTTTCGCGGAAAGGGTGTCACGGACATGGGCAGCGTTCCCGAGCCCCGCTCCGGAACGGGCTGTTCCGTCCTCTTCCAGCCCCCGGGGGGGGGGGGGGGGGGAAGGGGCAGCTTGAGTGCATTGGGAGAGTGGGCCGTTCACCGGGAAGGTGCCAATGGGACGGGAGAGCGGTACCGGTAATGGGGCGAGGGGGAGATGCCTCAGACCGCCAGAAACACTGGGGCAGCTGCTCACGTGCTCCTTTTGGATCTCACAGCACAGGGAGGCCATTCATCTGATTACCTCCCCGTCTCTGTCTCTCTGGCTCTGTCTCTGGCTCTCTCTGTCTGTGTCTCTGCGTCTGCCTCTGCGTCTGTCTGCCTCTCTGAGGTGACAGCGGATTCCAGCATATTGCTGCTTGCTGGGTAAACCTGTTTTTCCTCTGTTTTCCCCCTCTCTCTCCTGCTCAAACCCCTGAACTTCAGGCCGCCCCTGACCTTGTCACTATCAGTGAATAGGGAACAGCTTTTCTTCCTCCACCTTATCTGAACCTATCACAATCTTCCCCACTTTCACCAGTTGCATCTGTGTGTGACCCTCTCTTTCTGTGTCTCTTTCTCTCCTAAGCCCCCTCCCTCACCACATCCCATTTACCCACCCCCTCCTGTCATGCTCCCACTTTCAAACGGTCTCGTTGTGTTTTCACTGCCTCTTCCCCATCGTTTCCGTCAAGCACCTCATCTCACGCTTAGAACCCCTGCAGTGTAGGAGTAGGCCCTTCAGCCCATCCAACCCACACCAACCCTCCCTCACCCAGACCTCTGCCCGTAACCCTGCAATTCCCATTGGCTAACCCACCTAGCCTACACATCCCTGGGCACTATGGGTAATTTAGCATGGCCAATGCCCCCTAACCTGCACATCCCCAAACACTATGTAATTTTAAAAATTCTCCTGCGTGGAGGGGTGGGGGTATCGCGTGGAACTTGGAATTAATAAACGCGGGAGACGCGTGGAACTCGGTGGTAACGAGGACCCCGTAGCACAGACTTTAAAATTCCTAGAAGTGAGGGGCATTGGGTAAGGAGAGGGACAGAGGACAGGGGACAGAGACAGACAGAAACAGAGATACAGAGAGACCGACACAGGAAGAGAGAGAGAGAGAAAGAGGGAGATAGATAAAGAGAGACAGAAGGTAATAAAGACAAAGGGGAGAGAAACAGAGAAAAGGGAAGAGAAAGCAAGAGAGAAGGATAGAGAAAAAGGATTGCGAGAAATAAGGGTTAGGGGTAAGGAGACTCGCAGCAGCCAGCGAAGAGAGAGAGAGCGAGCCGATCTGTCCCAGCAGCCTTAAGAGAGTGAGTGAGTGAAAAGAGCTGTACAACTGACAAAGTTTAACCCTTTGTGATCTGGTTTGAATGCACATTTGTTTGTTGGTGATTGAATGTTTAAGTTTTATTCCCTGGAGCTTGAGTTCCAGGACTGTTTTAAATGTGATTTTTATGGAAACTTAACATGATTTTTTTTTAAGGTTGATGACTTCTGTTCTTTTACAAGTCATGACTGCCTTACTATCCGATTCTAACTAATCTCTTTTATCTTTTCATAAAAGCAATATATGGAGGACAGTTGAAGTTTCAGTTCAACAGTAGGTTGTCGTAAAAACGAAAACTTCCATGGTTATTATCTGTGACCTTGGATTTGGCAATTGTTCATGCATTAGAAGTTTTTTTTTTAACTTGAATTGGCAAATTCTTGTAAGACAGCTCTGATTATTTTACGACCTATAGTATTGTAATTGAGTAATGATTGGTCAGGAGTACTTAAGAAAACTAATTTTGGATCTAAATTAGAGTACTAAAACTGGGTGATCACAGTGGATTTCAAAATTGGGAACTGTATGAATTTTACATTTTAAATATTGAATACTGAATAAATGGACGTAACTATATAAATATGTTTACAAGTTAGGAACAGGCTTTAAAGTTAGTCAAGCATGAATTGATAAATTGGTGTTTGAAGTTATGGGAAGCTAGGAACATTGTAATATTTCTTAAAAGAAAGAAAAAGGGAAGAACGTAACGACTTGTCCCCTTCGGGAAGTGCCAATCGGGGACAAGGAGATTGGGTTTGTGTGTGTCCCCCTCACCAGTGGGGAGGTCGGAACATTTAAAAAGGAAATGACCGTCCTGGTTGAGAATCCGATAGGATTGTCAGAACAAATTGATCTATTTTTGAGGCCCAGTCTGTATATGTGGGCTGAGTTAATGACTATTTTGAATATACTATTTACTGGGGAAGAGAGGGGACTTATATGGGGATGCTGGACAGGGAAAGATACAGAAGATAGAAGGGTGGAGTGGGAAAAAACCCATTAGATGAATTGTTAGGAGAGGCACAGAAAGTGTTTGTAAAGAGAGAGGACGAGAGACAGAAGCTGAAGGCGAAAATGACGGTCGCTGCGGTTGATGAGGTAATTAGGAGAAGAATGGAACCAAGAGTGAGCAACCGGAGCAGCGGGTGACAGCATGGAGGGCAGAGAGGAAAGGGGATAGGGAGAGACAAGGAGGAGCATTTGGTAGAGGGTTTGAGCGACGGGCAGAGATGAAGGTCTCCACAGGCAGGATGCCATTATTGTGGAAAGATAGGGCATTTTAGGCGGGAGTGTCCTGATCTATAAAGGGAAGAAAGAGCCATTCCGCTTATGATTTTGATAACGACGGGGAGGGGGACAACAACTGGCATCATTTCTGAGCAGTCAGGGGTTAACAACCCAGTCATAGATTGGCTGAATAGCACATTCGGTAGATGGGGAACTGTGCTGGGACAGCTGGCCCTTGGTTTATGCATCTCTGTTGCTATCTTTATTACCTGTGGTTGTTGTTGTATACCATGTATCAGGACGCTTGTGACACGAACAATTGACCGTGCCCTGACGGGAAAGGATGACCCCCCACCCGCATACCAGGCAGCGGTGCTGGAGGAGCCTGTGATGGGGGCACCCCAAGGAAAGATTACGGGATCGAAACCAGAGGGAATGGAGGAGCTATGCCTGAGAGAGAAACGCGGGACAATATATGATTTTGCTTTATAACTGTGTCACTCATTTCTAATCCTTCTCCTTTAGGGCCTCAGAATGTGAGGGCTGTGGTCCAAGGACCCCCTAGTTATATATTTTTCCCGTTTAAATTTGCAACAGATAAATTTGTGCTTTTATGCTGCAGTTAGAGATTGTGAAGTGCTATATGCCTCAAGACTCAAGAAACTATTGTTCACCCAAGAGATTCCTAGCCATCATCTGGTATTCCTAAATGGCTTCGATTGGTCTCGAAAGCCACTGATCACAGTAATAAGCCAGTTGCCACTGCCCGTGTCCATCCTTAACGTCTGTGAAATGGATGTGGGTTTTTGTTGGTCAGTGAAGAAGACTGGTTAGCCAGTAATGGGTAAGATTCCTCGAGCGAGGAACAACCTAAGACAGGCACAGTCGTGCATTGGCCTTCAGAATAGTGGCCTGTGGTCATGTGGCTTTAGCAGATCCCTGGCCTTTGCATCCGTGTCGGGAATCTGATTAAGTTTCTGGCTGGCAAAGCAGCTTGATATAAGGAAAATCGTGCACTCAGTACATTGTATTCACAGTATTTTGGACAGATGAAAATGCCAGTTTTGTGGCAGCTTCCAGAACCGACTTAACAACAAACCTTTGGGAAGGAAGGAGAGCTCATTGAATCCTATTACAAAAGATTTGACACGATTTCAGTAGTTTAAAATTATTTTAGGATGCCATGATATAATATGACCGATTTTAATGAGTCATTGTACAATTAGATGTTCTTTGGAAAACAGACCTTCATTCTGCAGGCATCCTAACTCATCCACTTTGTGTTTTCCCTGGTTCTCTTCCTTTTGTTATCATGCTCAGTTTACTGTTTTTTATCGTTTTGTTAGTTTTGAGATAGTTTTTTTTAGTTGTTTTCTTTAAAAGAAATAACCTAGAATTGCCTACTAATTGTTAATTTTCGCTTGTTGCTTGTTTTGTAGCGGTATGCTGCTTAGGGATCCCTTCACCCTGAACTAATGTGTCCCTAGAACCGGTCGGCCTGGTTGAGATAACGTGTTCGGAGAAGCCAAAGGGACGTTTGGGGGGTGTCCGCCGACACACCCGGCTCCGGTTGCCGAGCGACATTGCGTTTGTAGTGGTATGGGTTGATGTGGCCTCAGTAGAGGCCAAGGGAGGGAATGTTGGGATGTATATCTAATAGGCCTAGGGAGGGTAGAGTTGTAGTTGCTGCTTGGGGAATCAGCGGGGGGGGGGCGCTGCGGAGCGGTTGTTTGGACTGCTGACCGAAATTGCCTGTGCAGCTGGACTGCTGTTTACGAGACTGAAACTGTCTCGTAGACAGCTACCAAGGTCAGGCAGTACAATGGCAGGCTCTTCTCAGCGTAGCTGCCAAGGCCATAACAGGTGGCTGAGCTGTTGTTTACCAGACTGGAACCGTCTCGTGGATATTTGCCAAGGCCGAATGAGCTCTGTCACAGGAGACGCTTTGTGTGCGAGAGATCACGTGTGCGAGTAGTTACATAGCTTAGCAAAAAATATATCAAGTGTGGATTTCTGGGGGAAAAACAGAATGTGCACCTTCTCCAGTGAAAGCATGTATTTCACTGTAATCAGCTACGATTCTGCAAAATAAAGAACCTGCTTGTGCCAACTAATTGAGAGTCTGTGGTCTCTCCTCTAAATGAACACGCAAGTACAAATTTCTGTCCTAACAATATGAACAGGGCTGTATGTCAAAGGACAGCATTATTTCATCCTCTTCTACCTTGTGTGTTTGGTGTTCAGGAATTCTTGGGTGGAGTGAATGGAGTGGCGTGAATCTTCTACTCAGTTTTTTAGTCTTCACTGGAGTTCTTTGACTAGTCTGTATAGTGGTGTTCCAGGTAGTGAGACTGTGGGCCTGAGGGAGGCTCCTGGTTTGAAGAGGAGAACAACAAAGTGCCATTCCTAGATGTCACAGTAGAGCAAACAGTTAAGGGGAACTTCAAACTAGCGTCTACAGGAAACAATACACACGGAACAAATACTTAACTACAGAAGCAATCATCCCAACACCCACAAACGAAGCCGCATCAGGAGATTAATTCAACAAGGCACCACACATTGCACCACAGAGGAACTGCGATGGGCAGAAGAGAAATACGTATACGTACTCAAGAAGAACGGGTAACAATAAACCCAGTGCGCCATTTTCTCATTGATGCTTCCAAACTGACCCTCAAATTTGGTTTGTCCCTGCATTCTTTCCTGGTTGTCTTTTTGTGGGTTTTGAAAACTTTCCCAATCCTCTGACTGAGGATAAGAGTTGGGAAGTTATGTTGTGGCTGATAGGACAGTGCGTAGACCACTTGGAATATTGTGTGTAATTCTGGTCTCGCTCCTGTCAGAATGATATTGTGAAACTTCAAAGGGTTCAGAACACATTTAAAACGATGTTGTCAGGGTTTGAGCTGAATGGGCTGGGCTGTTTTTCCTTGTGCACCAGAGGCTGAGGGGTGACTGAGAGTCATTAATAAAATCATGAGAGATATGGATAGGGTAAATAGACAAGGACATTTCCCTGGGTGAGAGAGTCCAGAACCAAAGGGCGAAAGGTTTAGAGTGGAGGAGGGCAAGATTTGAAAGGGTCTTAAGGAGTAACCTTTTCATGCAGAGAGTGGTGTGTGGAAGGAATGAGCTGCCAGAGGAAGTGGAGGATGTTGATACAGCTATGACATTTAAAAGGCATCTGGATAGGTATATGAATGGGAAAGGTTTAGAGGGATACGGGTAAGTGCTGGCAAATGGGACTAGATTAGGCCAGGATATCTGGATGGCCCGAAGGGGCTGTTCTGTGCTGTAAATCTGACTCTGGCTTGCCACGAACATTTGCCATGTCCGTATGTTTAGTTTCTCTTGGGTTGTCTGTGTCAATGTCTTGATGTCTCATTCCACCCACCACATACCACCACCCACCACAGGGATGATAACCAATTCATGTCTGTTTTTTTATCAAGAAGCTGTATTGCAGGTTCAACCTGAATTTACACTTCTTTTGCTTCCCAAAATCAGACTTGCTCACTCTCAGCAATATCCTGAAAGATATTAACTTTCACGTGGTGTTATCCAAAATTCGAAGATGCCAGTCCTGACGTTTTTGCTTTTTCTGTCCCTGTAAGATCCAGAATCAGCACCTTCAGGAGAATTAATTTGAGCGGAGTGAGAATGGAGTAGGAGGAGAGAGAGTGGGATGCTTTCAATTTTGTGGAACAGCAAAAGAAAAAAATGTTCTGCAGAAAGTGGAGGAGCTTGTTCTGAATTTCTACCCTGGACTGACCGTGATGACTTTTGTAATCTCTTTTTCCAGAGTATTTGAAGATCTGAAGACTGAAGTTTAAAAATCAACAGATGAAGGGCCTATGCCTGAATCGTCGTTTCTCCTGCTGTTTGGATGCTGCCTGACCTGCTGTGCTGTTCCAGCACCGCACTTTTCAACTCCTCTCCAGCCTCTGCAGTTCCCACTTTCACATCAATGTCTGACAGTCACTCAATCCATCGGGACCTCCACGATTTTCAACTATGATTCTGTGAGAAGGAGCAAAACATTTTGGTTCCTGTTTCAGACCATTTTCAGCATCAGCGGGACTGAATGAGAGTCTGTACTGTTACAGCGCACTGTGTGTAAAGCCTGAAACAGTTATACAGCCAGGAAAGGGGAATTTACTGTGGGCAGGGGCCGTACATGGGTCTGTAGCTGCGGCCATGGTGAAACCAGAGGAATCCCACACTGTGGAGAAACCGTGGAAGTGTTGCGACTGCGGGAGAGGCTTCCATGCCCCATCTGTCCTGGAGATTCATCGGCGAAGTCACACCGGGGAGAGGCCATTCTCCTGCCCCGAGTGCAGGAAAGGCTTTACCTGCTCCTCCCACCTGCTGGACCACCGCCGAGTCCACACTGGGGAGAAGCCATTCTCCTGCCCTGAGTGTGGGAAGGGCTTCACCTACTCCTCCCACCTGCTGGCCCACCAGCGCATCCATGCTGGGGAAAGGCCCTTCCCCTGCTCTGAGTGTGGGAAGGCCTTCAGCAAATCCTCGGACCTGCTGAAGCACCAATGGGTCCACAGAGGGGAGAGGCCATTCAGCTGCCCTGAGTGCGGGAAGACCTTCAGTGATTCCTCTACCCTGCTGAGGCACCAGTGGGTCCACATCGGGAAAAGGCCGTTCTTGTGCCCTGAGTGCAGGACGGGCTTCACCCGCTCTTCCACTCTGCTGACCCATCTGCGGGTCCACACGGGTGAGAAGCCCTTTAGCTGCCCTGAGTGCAGGATGGCCTTCAGTAGGTCTTCCCACCTGCTGAGGCACCAGCGAGTCCACACTGGGGAGAGGCCGTACTCCTGCCTTCAGTGCGGAAAGTGCTTTACCCAGCCCTCCAACCTGCTGACCCACCAGCGGATCCACACCCACGAGAGACCGTTCTCCTGCCCCGAGTGTGGGAAGGGTTTTGCTGTTTCCTCCCACCTCGTGGCCCACCGGCGGGTCCACACAGGGGAGAGGCCATTCAGCTGCTCCGAGTGCAGGAAGGCCTTCAGCGATTCCTCTGTCCTGCTTAGGCACCAGCGTGTCCACACCGGAGAGAAGCCGTTCGCCTGCCCAGAGTGCGGGAAGGGCTTTACCCGCTCCTCCACACTGCTGACCCACCAGCGGGTCCACACAGGGGAGAAACCTTTCAGCTGCCCCGAGTGCAGGAAGGCCTTCAGTGATTCCTCTGCTCTGCTGAAGCACCAGCGAGTCCACACCGGGGAGAGGCCCTTCAGCTGCCCTGAGTGCGGGAAGAGGTTTACGTTTTCCCGCAACTTGCGGAAGCACCAGCGGGGGCACCAGCGCTCACAACAAGCGGATTCCTCCGCTGACGCTGCAGTGAGTCCCCCCCCAGGACAGATTCTCCTGACAGTGGGTGCAGTGGGAGAGTTGGTGCACTGTATTTGTTTTCGGTTGGACTGCAACCCCATGGTGACTCAGGGGTGGCATGGTGACTCAGTGATTAGCACTGCTGCCTCATGGCACCAGGAACCAAGGATCAATTCCACCCTTGGGGCAACTGTCTGTGTGGAGTTTGTGGAGGGTAGGAGAATGGATGAGATAAGAAACCGCTGCCTGCCTTGAGACAAGTCTCCCGGAGAGAACTTACTGACTGATTGATTGTCTGATCTACTGATCCTCACAGTGCCTCATTGCCCTCAGTTAACTGGAGGAGGTCCACACAGATGTACCGAAGCCCCTCTTTGGACTGTGGAAGGAAACCTGTGCAGACAGGGAAAGCATGCAAACTCCACACAGACAGTTACCTGAGGCTGGAATTGAACTTGGGTCCCTTATGCTGTGAGGTAGCAATGCATAGCAGTGTGCTATCCCAATATGTTATAAAATTTGAATAAACCTACTAAGTTGTAAATGTGTTCATAACAAGAACTTAGTGTAAATGTTTGGAAGCAAAAGTCCATCGGAATTGTCTTTGGGACGGATCCAAAACTTACTTCATTCATGATTGAAAATACTTTGATCTCTGGAACTGTCTGCCAGAGAGTGTGTTGGAGTCAGATTCAGTTACGGTATTCAAAATAGAGGTGGATCATTAAACTGAAAAGGAAAGCAATTGTAGTGTTCAGTGAAGAATAGTACAAGGTACTGTAGTGGACATCAGAGGATGAGTTTCCTGATTGGGGCTGTTCACTTGCTCCTGTTACCATTTCAGGTTGCTGACTTTTCGTCAGCATCCTGCACATGTTGGGATTTTTTTCTCCTTTCTAGTATCTACTTGAGTGACTCAATGACAAATCTAGTTTATGAATTGTTCCTATGATATCGACAGTGCTATATAAATTGTGGGTCACAATATGTCCAAGTGAGGAAAAACAAACTGTTCATCTTAAATATTTATTTTTAAACAATGGAAATAAAATTCATGTTTGGAAAACACACAACTTGCTGTGTAGTAAGATCATCATAAATAAGAATGGGAGTAAATAATTGACCATTGAGCTGCTCTGTCTTTCATTTATCTAAATTCTCTTTCCTGCACTTGTTTTTTCATGACTTCATCTGCTGAAGTGACTGCACTCCAAAAGCTTGTGATTTCAACATAGAACTAGGAGCAAGAGTCGGCCTTCTGGCCCTTCGAGTAAAAAATGAGGTCTGCAGATGCTGGAGATCACAGCTGCAAATGTGTTGCTGGTCAAAGCACAGCAGGCCAGGCAGCATCTCAGGAATAGAGAATTCGACGTTTCGAGCATAAGCCCTTCACCACTCAATAAAATCATGACTCATCTTTTCGTGGACTATACTCCACTTACCTGCGTTTTCACCTGATCCCTTAATTCTTTTACGTTTTTGAAAAAAATATCTACTGCTTCTAGTGATTGCTGAAGTAATGTCAAATCCTTCCCTGGGCAAGGAATTCCATAGATGAACAACCCTCTGGGTGAAGAAGTTTCTTCTCAGTTCAGTTTTAAACCTGCTTCCTCTAATCTTGAGGCCACGCGGTATTATCCTAGTTTCACCTTCCAGTGCAACATCCTATCTCTATTTCTTTCAGAATTGAATATATTTCTGTAAGATCTTCCAAACAAACCTGCTGGACTATAACCTGGTGTCATGTGACATATGACTAAAAAATGTGTTACCACGCATCCTCATAGCAGTGGGATTTCAGGGCTCGAAGATTGGGACACTACCACTGCATCATAAAATAAAACCCTCTGCAGCAAATAAGTCCTATTCTGTTGAATGAATGGGGAGAGGTTTCTTCTCAACATGGGATACAAATATTATACCCTCAGAGCCCATTACACTGAATTGAGTCCTCTTCGGTTGAATGAATGGATGTGGAGATGCCACAGTTGAAATCGTTAAAAATCACATCTTGCCCCTGAATATGTGACACTACCGCTATAGCCCCAGAGCCCGTTGCAGTAAATTGGGTCAGCTGCTGTTGAATGAATGAACGGGAATGAAAAGGGCGGATACACGGACCCGCTTGTGACATTCCCCACCAATCCCAAAGCTTGTGGTCAGTACCGACCAATCGGAGAGAGAGATTGCAGAGGGTGGGACAACACGACACGCAAACGCGGCTACTATTGGTCAGATGGAGGAAGGTGCGCTCTGATTGGAGGAGGCGCGGATGACGCGTGTCACTGAAGGAGACGGAAAGGAGAAGAAAAACAAAGATGGCGGCGCGAGGCTGCGGTTTCTGACGGGGGGGGGGGCAGACAGGCATCGTTTACCTCAGAAAATACCTTTAAAATACATTTCACATTAAAGTCGGAACTTTTCAAACAAGAGGTGACGGTTACCGGGTGAACGGGAAAACAAATTAAAACTGTCGGCGGTGGAGGAGAGAGAGCCGGCGCCCGCGGCTTCTTCGGCGGCGGCCGGAGCCCAGGAGCTCAACAACCCCCCGGAGCTGGAGGAAGGTCCGAGCTCCAAGAAGCGGGGGGTCCGGCTGGAGGCTGGATTTACTCAAGGCTTGTATCTATTAACTTATTTAAATGGTACCTACTGTATGGGGGTATGGTTTACATTAAAACCGGAGGATCATGTCAGAGTGTTTGTTTATATTGAGCAGTTGTAGTTGGTAAAATACACTCCCTGGAGGAACACCTTCTATGATGCTGCATTTCTTACCTTCTGCCCTTCCCCCATTTGTTATCTCTCATCTCAATTTTACATTCTTTTGATCAAATTTTATTTCACATTAATCAGACTTTCTATCCACTGTGTGCTATTAATTTGTTTGTTGTATTATTGTAAGACAAAATTAATGATATTTCATTTCTGATGTCAGAGTTTGACATTGACTGTGCAGGTGTGAATACCAGTAAGTTGTGGAAATAAATCAACAACTTGTGCTTTTTAACAAAAAGAGCTGTTCACTGCTATCAATGGCATTCTCTCATTTGAGGGTGATGATTCAAGTCTGACCAACAAACTGTTTCATGCAGTTACCCAATTTAATGAAACTTTTTCAGAAAATAACTCTGGCAGATTAAGATTTATACAACTTATTTCTAAGATTCATTTATGTGCCCAGTTCTCTACCTGGTCTCCTCTACATTGTGGAGAATGGAGGCCAACTTGCAGAACATTTTAGAGACCAGCTCTGGGATGCTGAAACTAAATGACTCCACTGTTCTGTGGCCGATCACTTTAACTCTCTCTCCTCCACCGCCAAACTCTAACCACCTGACGCCTGGCAGAAGAACACCTCATCTTCTGCCTCTTAAATACAGCTGCTGTTTCTCTACTTATCTGGATGTTTGTAGTTTCCTTAATTAGTTATTGATTCATGGGGCTTGGTGGTGATAGGGAATCTGTCCATGACTGAGAACAATGTCACAGGCACAAAGCATTAGACATTTTAAAAGTACTTTTATTGCAACCTTTTTCAAAATTATAAAGCTATAAAATAGGAAAATAACATTCTAACAACAGTAAACCAACTACTATACTACTCCACAAAACATATCAAAATTATACTCACTACAGATCAATAAATAATATGCTCAGTGCAATAAGACCTTAGCTTTCAATCTTCAAGAACATCAATTATTACCCGAACACTTGTTTGAAATTCTTCCTGTCAGGGCATAGAGTTCAGTATACCAAACCGACACGGCTACACAAAGGCCTTAATTAGAATGGCAGACAAATCTGGTAATTCAAAAAGGACTGCCATGTCTTTTAAAAATTCTGTTTTTTGGTGCACCATATTTGTGAGAATGTCCAAAGCAATGTGTTCCATAATTAACTTGTGCCACCCTGACAGACACCAGGGGAGGGGGTTTCGCAGACACCCAGCACATCAGAATATTCTTCCTTGCACAAAAAGTGAGGATATTTAAAAACTTTCACCCATGCACATCTAGGGAAGATAGGTTTGTCAACCCCAGGAGGAGAGAGACCAAGTCAACCTTACCTCTGGTCCCCAAGATCCTCTCTAGTACTCCTGCCATAGCTCTCCAATACATAAGAGGCTTGTGGCAGGACCATGCTAAAATTACTGGACCTTACACCATTGGTGAGAATCGCTGATAAAGGACCACTGTAAAGGACTGTTACCCATCTAGAAAAATTTCACCTCGACTAAACCACTCCAGGGTATTAAAAAAAAGGAAATGGCCACTCCACCCAGTCAAATCCCTTCTCTACATCCAAGGAAACCAACAACCCTTGAAATGATTGCTGTTGACACACTTGAATCATTTTAAGCAAGCTCCTGGGTTGGATTGGACATGATAAATTACCAAAAGTGTCCAGGTATGTGCGGATTAGGGGGATTGGCTATACCAAATTGTCCCACAGTGTAGAGGGATGTGTAGGATGGATTTGCCATGGGAAATGCATGGAGGAGGGTGGGGGTGTGGGATGCTCTTCGGAGTGTCAGCATGGACTAAATGGGCCAAATGGTCTGCTCCCACACTGTACGGATTCTATGACACCACCAAAGGAGCATTTTATCTGCATCTACCCTGTCAAGCCCCTTTCTGAATTTTGCTGGTTTCAAGAAGATCACTTCTGGTTCTTTGTGTCATAGAGTCATACAGCACAGAAACAGACCCTTCAGTCCAACTCATCCACATTGATCAGAATTCCCAAACTAAATTGCCTCCTTTTGGCCCATATCTACTTAAACCTTTTCATTAATGTACCTATCCAAATGTCTTTCACGTGCAGTAACTGTACCTGCACCTACTACTTCCTTTGGAAGCTCATTCACTCACAAACCATCCTCTCTAAAAAGGTTGCACTCGGGTTCCTTTTAAATCTCTCTTCTCTCACCTTAAAAAAAAATACACCCCCTAGTTTTGATCACTCCCACGCTAAGGAAGAGATCTTTGCAATTCACCTTACCTACACCCCTTTTGAATTTATAAATCTATATAAGCTCAACCCTCGACTCCTTTGCTCCAGTTAAAAAACAAAATCCCAGCCTCTCCTTATAACTCAACCCCTCCAGCCTTGGCAACATTCTGGTAAATCTTTTCCAAATCCTCTCCAATAGTATCCTTCCTATGACGGGGTGACCAAGACTTTAGTCGATACTCTAAAAGCAACATCCTGGATAACTTCATGACTTCCTAACTCCGTTACTCAATGATGTGAACAATGAAAGCAAATGTGCTAAGCGCCTTCTTAACCACCCTGTCTACCAGTGATGTAACTTTCAAAGAACTACGTACTGACCCCCCCCCCCCCCCTCCCAGGTCTCTCTGTTCTCCAACAAGGGCCCTACCATTACTTGTACAAGTTTTGTTGGTTTTACCAAGATGTAACCCCTTGCTTTTATCCATACCCCCCTCAGACACACACATTCACCCCCTCCCTGACACCCTCACCCTCTCACAGGCTTATACTTCCATCACACACTCACTTTACCACACATGCACATACACAAATATGCACTCTTATGCGCGCGCACACACACACACACACACACGCACACAAGTCTATGGGGTGAATTTGCATTTAGAGTCAGAGATGTACAGCATGGAAACAGACCCTTCGGTCCAACTTGTCCATGCCAACTAGATATCCTAATCTAATCTGGTCCCATTTGCCAGCACTTGGCCCATATCCCTCTAAACCGTTCCTATTCATAAACCCATCCAGATGCCTTTTAAATGGTGTAATTATACCAGCCTCAACCACTTCCTCCAGCAGCTCATTCCATACACACACCACCCTGTGTGAAAAACGTTGCTCCTTAGGTCCGTTTTATATTTTTCCCCTCTCATCATACACCTATGCCCTATAGTTCTGGACTCCCCCACCCCAAGGAAAATACTTTGTCTATTTACCCTATCAATGCCCCTCATAATTTTATAAACCTCAATAAGGTCACCTCTCAGCCTCTGACCCTCCAAGGAAAACAGTCCCAGCCTATTCAGCCTCTCCCAATAGCTCAACCCCTCCAACTCTGGCAACATCCTTGAAAGGGTTCAGAAAAGATTTACAAGTTTCACAACATCCTTGGGATAGGAAGGAGACCAGAATTGCATGCAATATTTCAACAGTGGCCTAAGCAATGCTCAATGCTCTGACCAAAAAAAGGAAAGCATACCAAATGCCACCTTCACTATTCTATCTACCTGCGACTCCACTTTCAATGAATTATGAATCTGCACTCAAAGGTCTCTTTGTTCAGCAACACTCCCTCGGACCTTACCGTTAAGTGTCTAAGTCCTGCTTTTCCAAAATCCAGCACCTTGCATTTATCCAAAATAAACTCCATCTGCCTATCTTCAGCCCATTGGCCCATCTGTTCAAGATCCTGTTATACTTATTAGCTGTCTGTTACATCTCCAATTTTGGTGTCATCTGCAAACTTGCTAACTAATACCTCCTATGTTCACGTGCAAATCATTTATATAAATGATGAAAGTAGTAGATCCAGCATTGATCCTTGTGGCACATCACTGGTCACAGGCCTCTAGTCTGAAAAGCAACCCTCCACCACCATTCTACCTTGCAGAATTATATTTGCTGATACATTCAATTTTGCTTAAAAATGCACAAAGTCTGCAGGCAGTCAATCCACGCAATATTTTGTAAATTCCTACTTTGGAAATAGAACCAGTCTGACTTGAGATTGGCATACAGATGGTTTCAGGGTAGCATTCTCTCGTTCCACTGCCCCATCGCTTGCTGGGTGGTAGGCACAGTGTTGTCTCATGTTTATTCCCAAGTAATCACTGATCTACTGTAAGGCATTATTGACAAATGGTGTTCCCATTGTTGCTACTAAGCCTTTCAGGGATTCCCCATCTTGGAATTATATTAGTTAGCAAAGCCTTGGCTACGGCACTGACATCCTGTTTAGACGTGGGGAATGTTTCCATCCATTTGGAAAACATACCAACTATTACCAGGCAATCCCTGTTCCCTTAGCTGTGCGTTAGTTGAATAAAATCCATCCGTAAATGTTCAAAGGGGGTGTGCTGCCTGACTCATCTGTATTCCCCTCCCCACACTAATAGTGGCACAGATAACACATCATTCACAATATTTCTAGGAGTAGTGAGTAAATCCCTTAGTGTACCAGTGTGCCGCAATACTGTTGTACATTCCCCCCCACCCTTTTTGACACATGGTCCTTACCATGTGTCAGTTTGGCATAGAATGGGTATAATGATTGCGGTAGACAGGGTTTACCATTGGGGCCACACCACACCCCTTCCTTCATGCTGCACCCTGCCCTTGTCCACTCATGCTTCTCCTCCGGCATGGCCTGTGACTGTAACTCCCATATGTCTGCTGTTGGGGTACAAACTTTTGTCATACATACGTCAAACTGATCACTTGGCAGCTGCTGGGCTGCCGTCCTTGCCGCTGAGTCTGCCTTAGCATTGCTTTGAGAAATGGAATTGTTATTTTTGGTGTTGGCTTCACACTTACACACAGCGAGTGATTTGGGCAATAGGACCGCTTCCAGGAGGTCAGACATCAGGCCAGGGTGTGTGATGGGCTTTCCAGAGGAGGTCAAGAAGCCCCTGTGTTTCCATAGGGTTCCAAAATCATGTACAACCCCAAATGCATATTTGCTGTCTGTGTAAATATTCACTGTCCTTTCCTTTGCCTTGACTGAGGCATGTAATTTGGCTATCAGCTCTGCTACTTGCACTGACAGATGAGAAGGGAGCGATCCTGCTTTTACTACCTCTTGGGTAGCAGTAAAGATACTGCATGTGGGGCCAGTAGGGTTTATTCACTATAGCCAACTACGTCCCTGGACGCTACAACACCCTTTTCAGCAGCAGACACGGCTCGCAGAGCAACGCAAGGGTATCTTTCTCACATTGTTCCTTTGTTGGTGCTGCTATTTAAGCAATCATCTACATACAGCAGAAGCGCTGACCCTAGGGTTAAAACAAGAATCTCCAGACTCCTGCGTACAGCCTCATTATATGTGATGGGGGGACTCACAGTAACCTTGACAAAGTCGCGTGAAGGTATACGATTTTCCTTTGAGTGAAAAAGTGAACCAGAATTGACTATCTGGGTGTACTGGTACACTAAAGAAGACATTTACTAAATCCACAACAGAGAATCGTTTCCGTCTGGTGGAAGTTGAGCCAACATAGTATAGGGGTTGGGAACATTTGGGGCACGCAGAACAACAGCGTTATTGACTGCCTGCAGGTCTTGAACAAACCTCCATTCCTCTGGTTCACCCGGAATATTTGCGTTTTTGACTGGAAAAATGGGGGTTCTCGCTAGTGAGATTTCACAGGGGATTATCATTCCAGCCTTTAGGAAGGATTCAAAGACTGGAGTAATTCCTTCAATAGCCTCAGGTTTTAACGGGTGTTGTGCTCTGCAAGGACGATACTTAGACTTTGGGGTTATTTGTATGGGTTCACAGCCTCGTATGAGCCCCACGTCATGTTTGCCTTTTGCCCACAACTCAGTAGGGACCTTTCTCAATCTTGGGTCCGAGATTTCTACTTTAGGAAAATGCCAGTATAGTATAATGCTACCTTCCTCAGCTCTCCAGGGCTAGCCGGGGTTACCTGGACTGCCCTATCTGCCTGAGTTAGCCAATTTAGTTTCGTCCTCTATGCCCGCATATCTTCACTGAACCAGATACCCACATCGTCCCTCAAGACCCAATCTTTTGTTTTTTGTGCCTTTAGTACCCATGGTCCCAAATCCTGCCAGCTGTTGCCGGACGCATTTGCCAATGACACGTGAGGAAAAGAGCCTTCCACGTCAAAAAGATAGGTTCTACTTGCTGTCACAGAGACCTTAGATAAGTTCACACTGACTGCAGATCTGTAGTCATTCCAATAAAATTTAACCTGTCTCCTGAACCAATCCTTCCCATATGATTTGTCAGGGCTATCGCGGTGTATGTGAGCTGTGCAGTGCAGCATATCCCCAGCGAGAAAATCAGTGTTAATAGGATGAACATGGTTACTTGATTCCATGGCGAGTGAATTGCTCACTGAACTTATCGCTGTCTGGCTTAATCGCCATTCATAGACATACATCAGGGGTCGTGAGTTGTATTTTACAGCCTGCACTGGTAAGTCATCTTTTGGTATTACCTGCAAGCCTGTCGGGGTACTGAGCAAATCCAACCCCAGTCTCTCAGATCCTGAGCCACCAGATTTAAAGGACAGAATTCCGATAACAAAACTGAGAATTGGAATGTTTCCCCATTACTGGTTTTGCACAATAGGGGTGTGGTAAACACCTCTCTTATCACAACTCCTGATGGACCCATTGATTTCAGGAACCTTCCACTCATCTTTATTTGCATTGACTCTCTGAACTGGCTTGTTTTTAAGGACTGAATATGTTGCCCCTGTACCTACCAAAAAGGTAACTGGTGTACGTTCCACGTATGACATAGAGGTAGGTATCAACTTATATGCATCAATGTTATACTGAACGTATGGTCCACGCTCCGCAATCTCAGCACTCACTATGGAGTTGGGACATGTTTCAGTGCCCGTAAGGTTAGTAGAAGAGATTAGCATAAGCGAGTCTTCATTGCCAAGCATAAAGGAAAAGAGGCTTACCTGTCACTTGTGGGCTGCCCACCTCCACCTTAGCCTTCCCCCGTCAGTCACCCTGCTGTCCAGCCTCTAGGGCTGACTGAGGCTGTCTGTGTGGGCGCTGCCTCGCCTGGTGGTTCGTTGCTCCGCAACAAAGCACCTGCCAGATCTACCTCTGCCAGCCCCTCTTCCTCTTCCGTGACCTCCACCTCTGCCTCTCCCTTTTCCCACAGCATCTCCCTCCAATGGCTGGGCGACCATCTGCATCAGAGCAAGCTGAGCTTATCCTTCTCTTGAGCCAGCAATTTTTCAGCATGTATCGCGTGGTGTTCTATCAAATTGAGCTTTCCTGTGTCCCAGGTAATAAATGTGTCTTTTACCTTCTTTGCAACTTTGTCCTTTATTCCATTGATGAAGCTGTTCCTCAGGTGTGCCTCATACAGTGTGATTTCTGCGGTCGTTATGTCCTCGGGTGGTCCCAGTCACTATGGGTGTTATGGACCTCAGTGAGTCTGTGTCTCTCTCTCTCTCTCTGTTTGTATCTTTTTTTTGCCAATATGACTTGCTTTTATCTCTGGAGGTTCCCCCTCATTGGGCCCATCTGGGCAAGTCCAACTCAGCCAGTGGTGGTTCCAGGGTTAAAACCACCCTTAAATCTGCTCTCTCTTAAACACACTAGAAACATCTAGAGACAGCAATCCTTTCCCTTGAGTTTTACTCTAAAAGCACACGAGAGTTCACTGGACCCTACTCCTGATTTATTTATTCTCTTAGAATGAGTCTCCATGTAGGATTACTTAAGCCACGACTCTTACCCAGAACCTATTTGATTCGGATCCCGGCGCCAGGACGATCCACAGATTCCCAACCCTCTCGCGTAAAGGGGCCAATTTTGCGCTCGAGATGAAGTGAAAGTCCTTCAAGGCGCTGGCGCCTACACCTCCTGGGAATCTTCCCCAGTTGCGGGGTCCTGCAAATTAAATCGATTCGACTATTAGCAAGAGCAAAGAAAAAGTTTATTTTTAATCTCTGCAAAGGGACCCGATACATTGGCAGGACCCCTCATGTAAGGGGTTGCCTGATAGCTTTCCCATATTCCCTTTGTAATATAATTCGCTTTTCCTTATCAACACCTCAAGGCCAGGAGCCTGTAACATTAGAGTTCCTTTCCATATATGGAATTGTTTTTCTCATTACTTGACTGTTGATATAGTAGTTTACTGGCCTTGAAAGTCTACTGTTAGGTCAGTTTAACTTTACATTTTTCTGTCTGTCTGCAAAGTCAGGCCCTTCCTTCTTTGTTCCCCTATGCTTTTATAGATTTCACAATAAATGTTAATTTTCCATTACACTTCCCAATGAACAAACATTAAACACAAGCACCTATTTATTTCATTTTATTTGCTTGCTAACCCTGCTATGACTACACTCCACGTCTGGATGGTTGACAGGCTGGTCAATTGTGGTTTGGGTCTCAATGGACTGAATGTTTTATTGTTCCGGAAGGTGTAGTAGGGGGTCAGAGCTTCAGCAGAAATCCAGCAGAGCTGGGAACAGACAAACATCTTGCTCTGTGAGAACAGGGAGATCAACAGGGGATAGAGAAATCAGGCCCTGAAATCTGAGCTGACACCAGACTACCCTGTGATCAGTGCTTTGATTAGCAGTGCCAACCCTCTATATTCAAGATCTAATTTCTGCCATCCTGAAGGTGGGTCTCTGTAAGAAGTCTCTGATCATAATTATTCTCTTCAATGTGTGCTTTTGCTTCACTTTTGTTACAATGCAACTCACTTTCAGACACACCGTTTTTAGTTTCAGTTTTTGTGATCCTTAGAATCCAGTTTTGATTGCTGATATATTTTCTCTCTTTGTCCCTTTCTTTAGTTCTCTGATCATTTTCCACATCACCTTATCCATGTCCCTTATAAATGTCGACAAGATTACCCCTCGGCCTCTGATGCTTCAGGGAAAATTTTCCTGGCTTATCTATCCTCTCCAACTCTGGTAACAGTCTTGTAAATCTTTCCAACCCCTTTCAAAGTTTCACAAGTTCTTTCCTATATCTTCACTATCCTGTCTACCTGAGACTCCACTTTCAAGGAACTATGAACCTGCACTCCAAGGTCTCTTTGTTCTGCAACATTCCCCTTAACTGTGTCAGTCCGGCCTGGATTGCTTGACCAAAATTCAAACCTGACATTTCTCTAAAGTAAACTGCATCTGCCACTGCTCGGCCAATCCAATCAATTCTAATTTATAGTGAACTCTCTTTCCTCTCTTATTCCCTAGAAGTTAAATATCTCCATCCCACACACTCCCTCGGTTTTCACTTTTCTGAAAGGGGGAGAATAGGGTTGAGAAACGTATTGACTATGATTGAATGGTATGAGCAGACCTGATGGGCTGAATGGCCTCATTTCTGCTCCTATATCCTATGGTCTCTTGCTGTCCAGGACACAGTGAGAGAATGGGAGCAGGAGTCGGCCATTTGGTCTTTTGACCCTGCACCAGTATTGAACTCATCATAACTGGATGTGGATCTACCGACATCGAGGTGGATAGTTTTGGACTTTTTCACTGGAGCATAGACGGTTGAGAGGTGACCTTATTGAGGTTTGTAAAATCATTGGTGGGGGGGGCGGTGGATGGATAGATGAGCTGAATGGCAGGTGTCATTTCCTTCGGGTGGTGGTTTCAAGATTAGAAAGCAAATTTTGAACATGAGTGGAGAAAGATTTTAAAAAGTCTTCAGGGCCACCATGTTTTTTCATGGAGTGGTTCATGTGTGGGATGAATGTCCAGAGGAAGTGGTGGATGCAGGTACAGTTACAATGTTTTAAAAGACATTTGATTAAGTGTGTGAATAGTAAAGGTTTGGAGGGATATGAGCCAAACACAGGCAGGTGGGACTAGTTTGGTTTGAGAACACAATCCGCATGGACTAGTTTGTCTGAAGGGTCTGTTTCTGTGCTGTCTGACTCTGTAACTGTTCTGTACTGGTCGTAAAACCATTTTCTTGCCTTCCCCCATAAACATCCACTTCTTTGTTGTTCCAAAATCAGATGAACTCAGCCTTGAATATATTCAAGGACCCCCTAACTGCAGGGAGATATCCCCACTTCTGAACACAATTCCTCCTGTTAATATACCACTTGCCTTGCTGATTGCTTGCTGCACCTGTCTGATAACTGGTAGTGACTGGTGTAGAAAGACACTGAGCCCCCTTTCTACATCCACATATCATTCCCTATTCCCTTGGGCCCAAAACATCGACTATCCTGCCTCTCGGATGCTGTCTGGCCTGCTGTGCTTTTCCAGCACTACACTCTTGACACTGAGTTAGGATACCTGGTCGGCATGAACGGGTTGGACGAAAGGATCTGTTTCCGAGCTGTACAACTCTATGACTCTAAATAATAAAAAGTATACTTTGACAAATAACAAACTATATCCTGATGAAGGGCTCTGGCCTGAAACGTCGAATTTCCTGTTCCTTGGATGCTGCCTGACCTGCTGTGCTTTGACCAGCAACACATTTTCAGCTCTATCCATGTTAACAAGGCTTGGTACATCACATGCTTTATTAACCATTCTCAACAGGTTCTACCCCTTCAGTGACTGGGTAGCATATACATGCTGGTGCATAATCTCCTTCACTAGTATTTACGCCCTACCCTAAGCAATTGCACAAGTAACAGCAAAGGGTAAACAGCACAAGGATCAAAAAACAGTGAGGGTAAACAGCACAAGCCCCAGTAAAAACAGATGTAAAGTCAGTGTAACATGTCACTATAATAGATTCTGGATTAGTGGTGCTGGAAGAGCACAGCAGTTCAGACAGCATCCGAGGAGCAGTAAAATCGACGTTATATGTGTGCATGTGGGTCTTTGTCTGTCTGGGTTGGGGGTTGAGTGTAAGAAAGTGTATGTGTGTGTGTAGTGAATGCAGAGTGTCTTAAGTCTGTGAGGGGGTGAATGTAAGGGTGTGTGTGGGTGTCTGTGTGTGCGTATGTGTGTATAGGAGTGCCTGTGTGTGTGTGTGTATAGTGCAATGGTGGTCACCTGTAATGTGACATGAACCCAAGGTCCCGGTTGAGGCCCTCCCTATGGGTACCGAACTTAGCTATCGGCCTCTGCTCGGCCACTTTTCTCTGCTGCCTGTCCTGAGAATGCTAACCCGAGAATGCAACTTTTTTAAAAAAAAAGGTTTTGTGATTTACACATGAAAGAAGTGAAACTATCACTGTATTCAAACAGATAAAAGGCTTAACAGACAATCAATTTTTCAATGTATAATTTCAGTTACATCACACTGTAAATTTTTGCTATAAATTCTGTGTGCTAGGATTGAGCCCTCCACTATCACCTGATGAAGGAACGTCGCTCCGAAAACTAGTGTGCTTCCAATTAAACCTGTTGGACTATAACCTGGTGTTGTGTGATTTTTAACTTTGTACACCCGAGTCCAACACCAGCATCTCCAAATCATGACTGTTATCAAACAGGCACAGAAATATACAGCACAGAAATAGACTTTTTTTCCCTCTCATGCACATACACACTTATAAGTCCATGGGGGTGAATTTGAACTTGGAGAATGATAAATGCAGACACATTCTATTTTGCTCAGAAAATGCACAATCTGCAGGCAATCAATCCATGTAATAGTTTGTAAATTCTGCTTTGGAAATAGAACCAGTCTGACCCAAGATTGGAACACAGACAGACTCTGACCTCACACCTTTAATGCATTGGCTGAGCTGAGATGTCACATTTTGCTATAAAATCTTCAGTTATCTTGAGAAAGTGACCTACAAGAATTTCTGGGATTTACATGGTAATAACTGCAACCCATTCTAAAAGATGAAAGACTTAATAATCCAGGTTTGTTCAATACATCATTTCAGTGGCAGGAAACTATAATGTTTTCCTCTAAGTTCTGTGTCTTAGATTAGATTACTTTGTGTGGAAACAGGCCCTTCAGCCCAACAAGTCCACACCGACCCTTCGAAGAGCAACCCACCCAGACCCATTCCCCTAACACTACAGGCAGTTTAGCATAGCCAATTCACCTGGTCTGCAAATCTTTGGACTGTGGGAGAAAACTGGAACACCTGGAGGGTGCCCACACAGACACGGGGAGAATTCAAACTCCACATACAGTTGCCTGAGACAGGAATTGAATCCGGGTCTCTCGAGCTGTGAGGCAGCAGTGCTAGCCACCGTGCCGCCCTTATGATCTTATTCATCCACAGTCACCTGATGAAGGATCAGCACTCTGAAAGCGAGTGCTTCCAAATAAACCTGTTGAACTATAACCCGGTGTTGTGTGATTTTTAACTTTGTCCAGGTTAGAATGGATTGACTGTGCTAAATTACATAGTGCCCAGGGACGTGCAGGTTAGGCACATTAATCTGGGGGTAAATGTTGAGCAATAGGAGTAAGGAATGGGTGTGGCCGGGTTACCCTTCGGAGGGAGTGTGGAATATTTGGGCCGAGTGGCCTGCTTCCAGAGAATGGATTGTCACAAACTTTTATTTATGCTTCCCAAAATCAGACCTGCTCACTCTCAGCAGTATCCCAATGTTGTGAAAGATATTAACTTTCAGGTGGAGTTATCCAAAATTCAGAGAGATGTCGGTCTTAATGTTTTTGCTTTTCTGCCCCTGTGAGATCCTGAACCTGCGACTTCGAGGAGTATTAGTTAGAGTGGAATGAGAACAGAGGGGAAGAGAGAGTGGGATGGTGCTTTCAATTTTGTGGAATTGTGAAAAGAAAAGAATGTTCCACAGAAAGCAGAATTGCTTATTCAGAATTCCCACACTGGACTGACAGTGATGACTTTTGTAATCTCTTTTTACAGAGTATTTGAACATCTGAAGACAGAAGTTTCAAAATCAACACATGAAGGCCTTCTACCTGAAACGTCGACTCTCCTACTCCTACTCGGATGCTGCCTGATCTGCTGTGCTTTACCAGCGCTGCACTTTTTGACTCTGACTCTCCAGCGTCTGCAGTCTTCACTTTGACGTCAATGTCTGACAGTCACTCAATCCATCGGGATCGCAACTGTTTTCAACTATGATTCTGTGAGAAGGAGCAAAGCTTTGTGGTTCCTGTTTGAGTACGTTTTCAGCATCAGTGGGACTGGCTGACAGACCCTACTATTGCAGGACACGGAGAGTGGAGCCTGAAACAGTTATCCAGCCCGGAAAGAGGAATTCACGCCCAGGAGGGGCTGTACACATGTTTGTATGCGGCTGAAGGTTCGGCCATGGAGAAACCTGAGGAATCCCATCCCGTGGAGAAACGGTGGAAGTGTGATGACTGTGGGAAAGGCTTCTGTGTCCCGTCTGCCCTGGAGATTCATTGGCGCAGTCACACCGGGGAGAGGCCATTCTCCTGCCCCGAGTGTCGGAAGGCCTTTGTCAGTTCCTCCGACCTGCTGACCCACCAGCGGATCCACACGGGGGAGAGGCCGTTCTCCTGTCCCGAGTGTGGGAAGGCCTTCATCAATTCCTCCAACCTGCTAACCCACCAGCGGGTCCACACAGGGGAGAGGCCCTTCAGCTGCCCTGAATGTGGGAAGGCCTTTACCAAGACCTCCAACCTGCTGACCCATCGGCGGATCCACACAGGGGTGACGCTCTTCAGCTGCCCAGAGTGTGGAAAGGCCTTTACCCAGGCCTCCACCCTGCAGACCCACCGGCGGGTCCACACAGGGGAGAGGCCCTTCAGCTGCTCTGAATGCGGGAAGGCCTTCACCCAGGCCTCCAACCTACTGACCCACCGGCGGATCCACACAAGGGAGAGGCCCTTCAGCTGCCCAAAGTGCGAGAAGGCCTTCAGCCATTCCTCTGCTCTGCAGACCCACCAGCGGGTCCACACAGGGGAGAGGCCCTTCAGCTGCCCTCAGTGCGGGAAGGCCTTCACCCAGGCCTCCAACTTGCTAACCCACCAGAGGATCCACACGGGAGAGAGGCCGTTCGTATGTCCCGAGTGTGGGAAGGCCTTCATCAATTCCTCCAACCTGCTGACCCACCAGCGGGTCCACACAGGGGAGAGGCCCTTCAGCTGCCCTGAGTGCGGGAAAGCCTTTACCAAGGCCTCCACCCTGCTGACCCACCAGCAGGTCCATACGGGGGAGAAGCCCTACAGCTGCCCTGAGTGCGAGAAGGCCTTTACCAAGGCTTCCAACCTGCTGACCCATCGGCGAGTCCACACGGGGGAAGAGGCCGTTCAGCTGCCCTGAGTGCGAGAAGGCCTTCAGCCATTCCTCTGCTCTGCTGACCCACCAGCGGGCCCACACGGGGGACAGGCCCTTCAGCTGCTCCCAGTGCGGCAAGGCCTTTACCCAAGCCTCCAACTTGCTAACCCACCGGCAGATCCACACAGGAGAGAAGCCCTTCAGCTGCTCCAAGTGCAGGAAGGCCTTCAGTGATTCCTCTGCCTTGCTGAGGCACCAGCGGGTCCACACGGAGGAGAAGCCCTTCAGCTGCCCTGAATGCGGGAAGGCCTTCAGCAATTCCTCCGACCTGCTGACCCACCAGCGGGTCCACATGGGGGAAGAGGCCCTTCAGCTGTCCAGAGTGTGGGAAGGCCTTCACTTGCTCCTCCCACCTGCGAGTTCATGGGCCATTGCAGGGGGATTGAAGGACTAACGGTCGTCATTACCGATTGAACTATCAACCCAATGCCAGGGCTCCCGGGTTCGATTCCCACCGCGACAGATGGTGGAATTGGAATTTGGTCCGAAATCTGGAGGTTAGAATCTAACGATTAAACCATTGACGGTGGGCTGGGGGTGGAAGAAACCCCCCATCTGATTCACTCAGTCCCTTTTTAGGGAAGGAAACTGTCATTGTGGGAGAGGATTCACTCAGTAGTCCCAGCTGCATCCTTTACCCAGTCTGGCCTACACGTAACTCCAGACCCACAGCAGTGTGGATGACTCTACACTGCCCGTCCAACTTACTTGGAGACAGGGTATGAGTTGAAATTGCTGAGTGAGGCAATACTTCCTCCGGGTTAAGGCTGTACCAAGGATCCAATTACAAAGGGACAACTTGGTGGTGAGCAATAATGAAGAAAGTGAGGGGTTGGAGAGGGTGTGTGCACTTTGACCTTGAGCTGATTTTTTTTAAAAATGCTACTTTTGCTACGCCTTTCTGCTGGGAGCTTCTGAAGCTGTAACAAAGTTGGGTCACAATAAAGATTACCTGAACTTCCCACCGAGCTCAGACTCTCATTGAGAGCTTTGAACTGCAATAGGTTTTGGTTTTAAAACTGCTCATTTCTTACAAGTGGAAGTGAGAACTGCAGATGCTGGAGATTAGAGTGGTGCTGGCAAAGCACAGCAGGTCAGGCAGCATCCGAGGAACAGGAAAAATTGACATTTCGGGCAACGTTGATGTTCCTGCTCCTCAGCCTGACCCGCTGTGCTCATTTCTTATAACCTCCTGTACTATGTTTCCAATGTTGTGTATCGGTTGCAGCAGTGAATGAGTAGCCAGTATTGTTGGAAATTGTAAATTTTTCAGGAGTGCAGGTACGACATCATGTCATCGGCATTGTACAGTTTCCTGGCAGCGCTAGGAGGTTTGGGCTGTGTCCATGAGGGTGGATAAAGTTAAAAATCTCACAACACCAGGTTAAAGTCCAACAGGTTTATTTGGAAGCACTAAGTTTCAGAATGTTGCTCCTTCCACAGGTAGCTGTGAAGCAGGATCATAAGGCACAGAATTTAGAGCAAAAGCTCAGTGTCATACAACTGATAGGATACATTGTACAAATCTAGATTGTGGATTAGTCTTTCATCTTTTACCATGGGTTGCAGGTTTCAGTTCGTTAATATGTATACCCCTGAACTATTTTTAATTCACCTTCGAGATGGTTTAAGGTTTTATGAAAATAGGTAACATCTCAGCTCATATACTGCAAAAAAGGTGTGAGATTCGAGTCTATATCCCAATCTTGAATCAGACTGGTTCTATTAACCAAAGTAAGAATTCATAAAATATTGCAGTTTGTGTGCTTTTTGAGCAAAATTGAATATATCTGCAAATATAATTCTGCAAATGCAAATTCACTCCATAGACTTGAGTGCATGCAAGTTTATGCATGCATGTTAATGAAGTGTGTGTTTGATGGAGTATAAGCCTGTGAGACGGTGTGAGTATTAGATGTGTCTGTGTGTGTCTGAGAGAGTAACAGATGAAGGCAAGGAGTTGCATTTTACTAAAACAAGGACGGACAGGACTTGTACAGTTAATGGTAGCGCCCTGCGTCGTCTTGTAGAACAGAGAGACATGGGGTGGGGTGGAAGAGTTCAGGTACATAAAGTTAAAATTCACACATCATCAGATTGGAAGCACGACCTTCTTCATTGGGTGTTTGTGGAGCAGGATCATAAGACACAACCAGCTGATGAAGGTGCAGCGCTCGCAAATGAGCCTGTTGGGAGTATCACCTGGTGTTGCGTGAATTTTAACTTTGTACACCTCAGTCCAACACCAGCATCTCCAAATCAGGTACATAATTCTTTGAAAATTGCGGCATTGGTAGACAGGGTGGAGAACGAGGCACTTAGCACACTTGCTTTCATTGTTAAAGCCGTTCAGTGTAAGAATTGGGACATCATGTTGAAGCTGTCCAGGATTTTTGCGAGGTTTGCAATATTGGTGAAGCCACGGTTAGAGCACGGAGTACAGTTCTGGTCGCCTAATTGACGACCATAGGTTGACAGGTGACCTTATTTCGAATTATAAAACCATGAGGCGTGTTGGAAAGATAAATATCACCGGGGGAAAAAAATTGTGAATCTCTTCTATTTTTACTTCACTTGGCATTTGGACACTTAAATTCTGTCAGCGTCGCCAGAGCGCATACTGCCGGTGTCAGGAAGAAAATGCGCATGCTCCTGGCTGTAAGGAAGGCACGCATCAGGACTTTCTTTTGGTGGGCCAGTCAGGAGCCTTGGAGGACCGGAAAGTGACTGGTCCTCCACCAACAGAGCCTTCCTATTGTCTGAATGCAGAAGTTGGAATACAAGCTTCGGAACCTGCTGTTGCTGCTCCTCTCTCTCAATGAAGACTGAGTTTGCTGCAGACTACAACCATCTGTGAGTACAGCACTCTCCTCTCAACTCCTTTTTTCGTTCTGGGCTTCAATTTTTGACTTGCAACAACCGACAGGAAAGGGAAATGCATCCACGGAGTGGGCAGAATCGGGAAAAGGTTTCCATATCCAGACAGTGGTTCCTGTATCGAATGAATGTCCAGAGGAAGTGGTGGATGCATGTACAGATGCAACGTTTAAAAGACATTTGGACAAGTACATGAATAGGGAAGGTGCGGAGGGATAAGAGCCAAGCACTGGCAAGTGGCACTAGTTTAGTTTGAGAACATAGTCAGCATGGAATAGTTGGACTGAAGGGTCTGTTTCTGTGCTGTCTGACTGTAACTGTTCTGTCATGGTCTTAAAACCATTTTCTTGCCTTCCACTTTAAACATGTCTACTGTACCTGTATCCAAAACAAACTACAAAAAAACACACCTCATCCACACAACATAAAAATCCACATTTTGTTGTTCAAAAATCAGATGAACTCAGCCTTGAATATATTTAATGACCCCCTAAATGCATAAAGACATCCTCACTTCTAATCCCAGTTCATCTTGATAATATACCACTTGCCTTGCTGATTGCTTGCTGCACCTGTCTGACAACTGGCAGTAACTGGTGTAGAAGGATGCTGAGGGCTAACCTTATAAGAGGTTTGTAAGGGGCGTGAGGTAGGAGAGTCCAGAACTAAAGTGGCATAGCTTTTAGGTGAGTGGGGAAAGGGACATGAGGGGAAACCTTTTCACACAGAGTGTGGTGCATGTATGGAACTGCCAGAGGAAGTGGTGGAGGTTGGAACAAGTACAACATTTAAAAGGCATCTGGATGGGTACACTAACAGGAAGGGTTTAGAGGGATGTGGGCCACATGTCGGCAAGTGAGACAAGATTAATTTAGGATATCTGGTCAGCACTGATGAGTTGGGTCAAAGGGTCCGTTTCTGTGCTGTAATGTTGGAATTGTCTTCGGTGGATGCAGAAGTGTGGTTGTGAAGACTGGACTTTCAGAGCAGCTTTCCAAGATGTTTTGCCCTGACTGGGAGCAAAAGAATTACAATGAAATTTTTCATTTGTGAGACAGCAACTGAGTGAGGGAGTACATCTGGGAGTTTGGTGGAAAGTGGGAATTCATTACACTGTGGGGATGAAGCCCTAGCCTATCCAGTCATTTCTGCTGGTGGATGAGACCAGGCCTCAAGTTGAGGGGGAGTAGATTTAGGATAGAGATGAGGAGGAACTGCTTTTCCCGGAGAGTAGTCAATCTATGGAATTCTCTGCCCAAGAAAGAGAGGCAGCTTCATTAAGCATATTCACGACACAGGTGGATGGGCTTTTTTTGGTCAGGGAATTAAGGGTAGTTGCGACAATGTAGTGAGGAGCAGCCAAACCGATGGATATATCAGCCATCATCTTAATGAATGGTGGAGCAGGCCAACTCCTGCTTCTTTTACTATGAAACTATAATCCTGCATTTCCCATGGCTAACCCACCTAACCTGGACATTATGGGCAATTCAGCTGACAATCTCCATCCCACATACTCTCCCTCCATTCTCACTGTTAATGTCCTGGACACAGTGAGAATTGAGAGCAGGAGGAGGTCATTTTGTCTTTCGAGCCTGGACCAGCATTGAACAGGTCATAACTGGATATGAATCTACCTTGATTGAGGTGGATAAGCTGGAAGAAAGTGAGGGCTGCAGATCAGAGTCGAGAGTGTGGTACTGGAAAAGCACAGCGGGTCAGGCAGCATCTGAGGAGCAGAGGAGAGAACTGGGGGGGGGGGGTACAGTGAGAGAGGAGGAGAACTACTTCTAAGGTAGGTATCCTTGGAAGAGACTTCATAGTGAAGTTGAAATCAACTCAGAGAAAGTGAGGACTGCAGATGCTGGAGATAAGGGTCGAGAACATTGTGCTGGAAAAGCACAACAGGTCATGCAGCATCTGAGGAGTAGGAGAATCTTTTGATTCTTGATGAAGGGCTTATGCCCGAAACACCAATTCTGCTGCTCCTGGGATGCTGCCTGACCTGCTGTACTTTTCCAGCACTACACTCTTCACACTAATTTAGGATATCTAGTCGGCATGGACAGGTTGGACCAAAGGATCTGTTTCCTAGCTGTACAACTCTATGACTCTAAATAATAAAAAGTATACTTTGACAAATAACAAACTATGTTAACAAGGCTTAGTACACCACATGGTTTACTAACCATTCTCAGTAAGTCCCGCCCCTTCAATGACTGAGGAACATATACATGCTGGTGATAATCTCCTTCACAAGTATTTACACATTCGCCCTCAGCAATTGCACAAGTAACAGTGAGGGGTAAACAGCACAAGCGCCAGTAAAAGCAGATGGAAAGTGAGTGTAAAATGTGACTATGACAGGACAGGCCCCACATTCCTTCCCCTCCGTCCCCCCCACAACCTGCCTCACCTTTCACCTCCCGGGCCCAGTACCTTCCAGGTGGCCCCATAGTTGACACAGGGGCCGCCCCACGACCAGTAGAACTCCACCACCCAGGCGGCCGACCAGTTCCCAAACAGGCCCTTAACCCCATCCGCCTCCAGAATGGTCACCGGCTCCTGCCTGCTGTACAGCCGGCCGGTGTGGCCGTGACACAGCAGCTGCACCAGGAAGGCGGCGGTGACCAGTGACGGGGGTCTGCCCCGGGCCGCACGGCGCCATTTTCCTAACGGCCGCCGCTTCCCCGCTCGAGCGACTTCTCCTCCCAACCGCCTTCGCCCCCGCGTGACGTCTGCACGGGGGATGGGCGGGGCCGGGGGAGCCTCACCGTCACCAAGCAACAGCCACCTCGCGCTACAACTGCTCATTCACAAAAACAAACTCTCCTGTCTCGCTCTGCAGCTGCAAGGGGGACACTGCCACGTTTCGAGGAGCCCTGTTTATAAGTAGAGACAATAGGTGTGAATTCTGTCTGTGCCCCAGTTTGAGTAAAACTGACAATTTTCTTACAAAAGCTCTGCATTTAAATTACATTCTTGAGAAGGTAATTTATAGATTAGAGTGTAGGTTAGGGAGAAGTGGCCGTGCTAAGTTACCCATAGTGACCAGGGATGTACAGGTTAGGGTGGATTGGCCATGGGAATAAAGGAGTAAGGGGTTGGGTATGGGTGGGATACTGTTCAGAGGGCCAGAGTGAAATAGATGGGCTGAATGGCCTGCTTCCACGTTGTCGGAATTCGAGACCCTCCCCACAAAGGGGCATTTTATCTGCATCTATCCTGTCAAGCCCCTTTCAGAATTTGACTGGTTTCAATAGAGGTATACAGCACAGAAACAGACACTTCGGTCCAATTCGTTCATGCCGACCAGGATTCCAAACTGAACCAGTCCCACTTGCCTGCATTTGGCCCATTTCCCTCTAAACCCATCCAAATGCTGTTTTAATGTTGTAACTGTACCTGCATCTACCACAATGTTGTAACTGTACCTGCATCTACCACATCCTCAGTAAGTTCATTCCACATGCAAATCACCTTTTTTCAAAATGTTGCCCCTCCAGTTCCTTTTAAATCTCTCTCCTCAAATTAAAAAAAAAATGCCCCCCGAATTTTGAGCTTCCCGCCGTGAAGCAAGAGCCATTTGCTATTCACCTTACCTCATTCATGATTTTATCAATCTCAATGAGGTCACCCCACCAACCTCCTGTGCTCCAGTGAATAAAGTCCCAGCCTCTCCTTATAACTCAAACCCTCCAGTCCTGACAACATCCTGGTAAATCTTTATTAAACACTCACTAATAGTATTCTTCCTATTACAGGGCCACCAGAACTGTACTCAGTACTCTGAAAGTGGCCTCACCAACATCCTGTACAACCTCAACATGATGTCCCAACACCTATATTCAGTGGTGTGAACAATGAAGGCAATGTTGCGAGATGCCGTCTGAAAACCATTCTGTCGAGCAGTGATGCAACTTCCAAAGAACTAGGTACCTGAACCACCACCCCCCCCCCCCAAACATGTCTGTCTGTTCTACAACACGACTCATGGCCCAACCATTATCTGTACAACCCTTTGCCTTTATTAAGCGTCTCTCTCACACACATACTCTATCTCGGACAAACAGACACACACCCCTCAACACTCTCTCACACTCGCAGCCTCATACTCCATCACACTCTCACTTTCCCAAGCATGCACACACAAGCTTCTGTGCACTCACACACACAAACTCACATGCACACACACTCACTTTCTCATGCACACACTACTCTTTGGGGTGAAATTGTATTGGCAGAATTATATTTGCAGATACATTCAATTTTGTTCAAAAAGCACACAATCTGCAGGCAGTCAATGCATGTAATATTCTGCAAATTCCGACTTTGGAAACAGAACCGGTCTGATTCAAGATTGTAATACTGACAGACTCAAATCTCACACCTTTAATGCATTGTCTGAGCGGAGATATCTTTTTTTTATAAAACCTTAAGTCATCTCAAGAACATTGTTACATATTAATGAACCAAAACCCGCACCCATTCTAAGAGATGAAGACTATCTGAGTTTGTTCGATTTATTCTATCAGTTGCATGACACTTGATCTTTTGATATAAGTTCTGTGTCCTATGATGTTGTTCCATGAGGCTTATGTGTTGACGAGGCAAGATGGTACAGATGAGGCGATGGAGAATTACAGATCACTGAGGAAGGATTTAAAGAGAGTGTGGACTCGTTGGGCCGAGTGGCCTACTCCCACTCTGTGGGGATTCTCTGAAGCGAATGGATAAGAGCAAACGATGCAGGACAACGCAGGCGCAGTGCGTGCGCCCGGCGTGGCCACGCCCACTCGCTCATTCACTGGCGTCATAACGCGGAAGTGACAATGAATGAAAATCCTGGGGCGGGAAAATCTGTTCACTTGTAGCAACGGGAGTGAATCCAGGGAGGGAGCAGACTCTGTCAACTCAGGTATAGGACTTAATTACCAGGTGAGGAGGACAGATTAGATATCTTTTCTGTTTTCCTTTTCAAAATGCACCCGATTTCCACAAGTAAATGCAACAGCACATGCAGCTTCAAGTCGGCTGTGCATCCTGTGTTCTTCCTCTGCCTTGGCTCCAGCACTTTTGGCTTCCTTTCCCTTCTTCACTACCCCCACCCCAGTGTTGATACCTCAATGTTTTCCCGGTTGTCGTTTGTGGGTTTTGAAAACTTTCCCAATCGTCTGAGTACAGGATTTGGGAGATTACGTTGTAGCTGTCCAGGACATTGATTAGGCCATATTTGGAATATTGTGTGCAGTACTGGTCTCTCTGCTGTAGGAAGGATGTCATGGATGTTGTGAAACTTGAAAGGGTTCAGAAAAAATTGGCAAGAATGTTGTCAGGGTTTGAGCTGAACAGGATGGGGCTGTTTTCCCTTGAGTACCAGAGGCTGAGGGGTGACCCTACAGATTACTATAAAATCATGAGTGGCATGGATAGGATAAATAGACAAGGCATTTCCCTAGAATGGGGGAGTCCAGAACTAGAGGGTAATAGGTTTAGGCTTGGGGGAGATTTAAAAGGGTCCTAAGGGGCTACTCTTATATTCAGAGGGTGGTGTATGTAAGGAATGAGCTGCCAGAGGAAGTGGTGGAGGCTGGTACAATTACAGCATTTAATAGGCATCTCGCTGGGTATATGAATAGAAAGGGTTGAGAGAGATGTGGGCCATGTGCTGTCAAATGGGACTAGATTGATTTAGGATATCTGATCGGCACGGATGAGTTGGACCGAAGGGATGATTTCTGTGCTGTACATCTGGTAGACAATGGTCCTCAAAATTCTGTTCCCATTAGGCTCTCCCTTAGCTCTATTGCACATGATAGCCAACCCAATTTAGTCCCAGCTGCCAGCACCCGGCCCATATAGGGGCCAAGTGATGGCAAACGTGACTAGATTAATTTAGGATATCTGGTCAACTCGGACAGACTGAGCTAAAGGGTTTGATTCTGTGCTGTGTGACTCTAATTGTCTTCAGTGAAAGCAGAAGTGTGGTTGTGAAGGCTGGACTTTCGGAGCATGTTTTGCCCTGACTGGAAGCAGCTGAAAATGTGTTGCTGGAAAAGTGCAGGAGGTCAGGCAGCATCCAAGGAGCAGGAGAATCGACGTTTCAGGCGTGAGCCCTGAAGTCCTCCTTTTCTCCTGACTGGGAGCAGAAGAGTTTGACTGAAGTGTGTTGGTGTTAATGCCTTGATGTCTCATTTTGTTCCCACCTTCCCGGGGTCGTTAACCATTTTGTGTCTGGTCCTTCCTCAAGAAGCTGCATTGCAGGTTCACCCTGAATTGACTTTTTTTTTGCTTCCCAGAATCAGACCTGCTCACTCTCAGCAGGATCCCAGTGTTGTGAAAGATATTAACTTTCAGGTGGAGGCATCCAAAATTCAGAGAGATGTCAGTCTTGATGTTTTTGCTTTTGCTGTCCCTGTAAGATCCTGAAACAGCACCTTCAGGGGAATTAGTTAGAGCGGAGTGAGAACAGAGGGGAAGGGAGAGTGGGATGGTGCTTTCAATTTTGTGGAACAGCAAAAGAATATTCCAGAGAAAGTAGAATTGCTTGTTCTGAATTTCTACCCAGCACTGATAGTGATGACTTTTGTAATCTCTTTTTGCAGAGTATTTGAAAATCTGAAAACCTGAAGTTTCAATATCAGCAGATGAAGGGCTTATGCCCAAAACATTGACTCTCCTGCTCCTTGGCAGCTGCCTGACCTGCTGTGTTTTTCCAGCGCCACATTTTTTGACTGACTCTCCAGCGTCTGCAGTCCTCACTTTGATGTCAATGTCTGACAGTCGCTCAATCCATCGGGACCACAATAATTTTTGACTGTGTGATTTCTGTAAGAGGGATCAACGCTTTTTGGTTCCTGTTTGAGGACGTTTTCAGCATCAGTGGGACTGGACGAGAGACCCCACTGTTGAAGCGCACTGTGCGTGGAGCCTGAAACAGTTATAAGGCCTGGGAAGGGGATTTCACGGCAGGAAGGGGCTCTACACGTGTTTGTGTGCAGCTGAAGCTGTGGCCATGGAGAAACCTGAGGAATCCCGCCCTGTGAAGAAATCGTGGAAGCGTGGTGACTGTGGGAAAGGCTTCCGTGTCCCCTCTGCCCCGGAGACTCATCGGCGCAGTCACACCGGGGAGAGGCCATTCCCCTGCACCGAGTGCGGGAAGGCCTTCAGACATTCCTCCCACCTGCTGGCCCACCAGCAGGACCACACGGGGGAAAGGCCCTTCAGCTGCCCCGAGTGCGGGAAGGCCTTTACCAACGCCTTCTCCCTGATGAGGCACCAGCGGATCCACACCGGGGAGAGGCCCTTCAGCTGCCCCGAGTGCGGGAAGGCCTTCAGGTATTCCTCCAACCTGTGGAGCCACCGGCGCGTCCACACAGGGGAGAGTCCCTTCAGCTGCCCAGAGTGCGGGATGGCGTTTACCCACGTCTCTGCCCTGCGGAGCCACCAGCGGATCCATACAGGGAAGAGGCCCTTCAGCTGCCCCGAGTGTGGGAAGGCCTTTACCGACGTGTCCTCCCTGATGAGGCACCACCAGATCCACACAGGGGAGAGGCCCTTTACTTGCTCTCAGTGCGGGAAGGCCTTCAGCAGTTCCTCCACGCTGCTGATCCACCAGCGTGTCCACACGGGGGAGAGACCGTTCACCTGCTCTCAGTGCGGGAAGGGCTTCACCTGCTCCTCCAACCTGCAGAGCCACCAGCGGATCCACATGGGGGAGAGGCCCTTCAGCTGCCCCGAGTGTGGGAAGGCCTTTCGCAATTCCTCCATCCTGCTGAGGCACCAGCAGATCCACACTGGAGAGAGGCCGTTCGTCTGCTGTCAGTGCGGGAAGGGCTTCACCTACTCCTCCCAACTGTGGAGGCACCAGCGAGTTCACGTGCCATCGCAGGGGGATTGAAGGAGTGACGGCCGAGTACCATTATCGATTGGACTATCAACCCGGTTCCGGGGACTCCCGGGTTTGAATCCCGCCACGACAGATGGCAGAATTGGTATTCGGTCAGAAATGTGGAGTTCGGAATCTAATGATGAGACCGTTTCAGGGAGAGGGTGGTGCAGGGGAGAAAGCCCCCATCTGAGTCCCTCTCTCACTTGTTGGGGAAGGGAACCGCCATTGTGGGAGAGGTTTCACTCAGTCGTTCCAGTTGCATCCTTTACCCGGTCTGGCCTACACGTGACTCCAGACCCACAGTAGTCTGGTTGACTCTACACTGCCCTCCCCACACTGGCAAAGGAGCGGGGAGAAACTTACTTGGAGACAGTGTATGGATTGAAATTGCTGAGTGAGGCAATACTTCCTCCAGGTTATGGCTGTACCGAGGATCCAATTACATAGGGACAACTTGGTGCTGACCAATAGTAAAGACAGTGAGGGGGGGCACTGGGGAGGTGTGGTGTGTGCACTTTCACCTTGAGCTGTTCAAAAAGCAACTACTTTTTCTCTGCCTTTTTGCTGGGGGGATCTGAAGCTGTAACAAAGTTGGATCACAATAAAGGTTACTGAACTTACAGCCGGGCTCTGACTCTCATTGAAAGCTTTGTTTTTTGTTTTAAAGCTGCTCATTTCTTTCAGCCTCCAGCACTAAGCTTCCAATGTCGCGTATCAGATGGAGTGATGAATGAGCAGCTAATATCGTGAGAAATTGTCAACTTTTCAGAAGTGCAGAGTGTGTCATTTCATCGGCCTTGTAAAGTTTCCTGGCCGCATCAGGAGGTGTGGACAGTGTTCGCGAAATATTGTGTGGAGGAGCCAATATTGGACTGGGCTGGATAAAGTTAAAAATCGCACAACACCAGGTTATAGTCCAACAGGTTTATTTGGAAGCACTAGCTTTCGGAGCACTGCTCCTTCATCAGGAGCTGTGGAGCAGGATCATAAGACACAGATTTTATAGCAAAAGATCACAGTGTCATGCAACTGATAGGATATGTTGAACAAACCGGCTGAGGATCCTGGGATTGTATTCATTGGAGTTTAGAAGATTTAGGGGAGATTTAATAGAAACTTACAAGGTAATACATGGCTTGGAAAGGGTGGACGCAAGGAAATTGTTTCCGTTAGGCGAGGAGACTAGGACCCGTGGACGCAGCCTTAGAATTAAAGGGGGTCAATTCAGAACAGAAATGTGGAGACATTTCTTCAGCCAGAGAGTGGTGGGCCTGTGGAATTCATTGCCGCAGAGTGCAGTGGAGGCCGGGATGCTAAATGTCTTCAAGGCAGAGATTGATAAATTCTTGATGTCACAAGGAATTAAGGGCTACGGGGAGAATGCTGGTGAGTGGAGTTGAAATGCCCATCAGCCATGATTGAATGGCTGAGTGGACTCGATGGGCCGAATGGCCTTACTTCTACTCCTATGTCTTATGGTCTAAACCAAATTGCTGTTAAGTCTTTCACCTTTTAGAATGAGTTGCAGATTTCAGTTCATTAATCTGTAAATCCCAGAACTACTATTAAATCACGTTCTCGAGGTGACTTAAGTTTTTTTTTAAAAAAGTGACATCTCAGCCTGGACAATGCATTAAAGGTGTGAGGTTTGAGTCTGTCAGTCTCCCAATCTTGAATCAGACTGGTTCTCATTCTAAAGTAGGAATTTATAAAATATTACATGGATTGACTGCCTGCAGTTTGTGCACTTTTTGAGCAAAGTAGAATGTATCTGCAAACATAATTCTGCCAATACAAGTTTGCCCAAAAAGTGATGCATGAGTGCGTGCATGTGAGTTTGTGCATGAGAGTGCACGTAAGAGTGTGTGCGCATGCTTGGTAAAGTGAGAGTGTGATGGAGTATCAGCCTGTGAGTGTGTTGGGGGCGTGTATGTGTGGGTGTCTGAGAGAAAGCATGTGTATGAGTGAGCTATAAAAAGCAAGGGCTTGCATTTTGCTAAAACAAGGAAGGGCAGCCCATGAACAGTTAATGGTAGGGCCCTGTGTCGTGCTGTAAAAGAGAGACATGGTGGGGTTCAGGTTCATAGTTCTTTGAAAGTTGCATCGCTGCTTGGCAGGGTGGTCAAGAAGACATGAAGTATACTTGCTTTCATTGTTCACACTATTGTGTATAGGGGTTGGGACATCATGTTGAGGTTGTACAGGATGTTGGTGAGGCCACTTTCAGAGTACTGAGTATGGTTCTGGTGACCCTGTAATAGGAAGAATTCTGTTAGAGAGGGTTTGGTAAAGATTTACCAGGATGTTGTAAGGACTGGAGGGTTTGAGTTATAAGGAGAGGGTGGGACTTCATTCACTGGAGCACAGGGGTGACATGATTGAGATTGATAAAATCATGAGAAGTGGAGGTAAGGTGAATAGCAAAGGGCTCTTCCTTAGCGTAAGGGAGCTCAAGACTCGGGGGTATATTTCTTTAAAGTGAGAGGAGAGAGATTTAAAAGGAAGTTGAGGGGCAACGTTTTGACAGAGGGTGATTTGCACGTGGAATTTGGATGAGTACATGCATAGAAAGGTTTAGAGGGATATGGGCCAAACACAGGCAAGTGGGGACTACTTTAGTTTGGGAATCCTGATCGGCATGGATGAATTGAACCAAACGGCCTGTTTCTGTGGTATATACCTCTATGAACCAGAAGTGATCTTATTGAAACCAGTAGAATTCTGAAAGGGGCTTGACAGGATAGATGCAGATAAAATGCTCCTTTGTCGCGAGGAGTCATAAAATCCCAACAATGTGGAAGCAGGCCATTCAGCCCATCTATTTTACTCTGGCCCTCTGAAGAGCATCTCACCCAAATCTATTCACTTCTTCCGTATTTCCCATGGACAATCCACCCTAAGTTGCACATCCCTGGTCACTATGGGTAATTCAGCACAGCCAATCCACCCTACCCTCTACATCCTAATCTATAAATTACCTCCTCAAAAATGAAATTTAAATGCAGAGTTTTATCTAAGAAAAATATCAGTCTGACTCAAGATTCGTGATCATGATCTCATTCTCCACAACCACCAGACGAAGGAGCGGCGCTCCGAAAGCTAGTGCTTCCAAACAAACCTGTTGGATTATAACCGGGTGTTTTGTGATCTTTAACTTTGTCCATGGTTGCTGGTTCCATCACCCCTTCAAGACCATTCCAAATCGTAATAACTTGCTTATTTTCTTAAAAATTAAACCATCACACGGCCACCACAACCCCCTTTTTAAAAATGGCTGCACTATTTCCCAATATGTTCATGCTTCCTTAATATTACCATGTACTTCTACTTATGAACAAGTCTCTTCAGATTTCAATGGATCTTTTTAAATATAAAAATGCCCCTTTACATGTAGCTCAGCCCTTTAAATGTGTTATGTTCCTCTCAGCGCAATCTTGCTCCTCGATAATGTATATTTATCCCTTTAGATATGAGTATGTCTCTTCGAGGGATATTCCTGCTTAAAAATAGAGCAACGTTTCTTCGAAATGTAGATTCATTTAGATATAACTGTGTAACTTTATATATAAATATATCCCTTTGAATGTGCCCACATCCCTTTGAAATATAATCTTGTCCATTTAAATCTGTTTATTTGCAGAAATACCGTTAAAATGTCCATGTCCCGTTAAAATGCAGATTGCCCCCTTTAGATATGAGGCTGTTCCGTTAGATGTCGGAATATCTGTTTAAATGGAGCGGTGAGCTTTCCCAATGTAGACAGGGCTCCTCGAAACGTGGCAGTGTCCCCCCTGCAGCTGCAGAGCGAGACAGGAGAGTTTGTTTTTGTGAATGAGCAGTTGTAGCGCGAGGTGGCTGTTGCTTGGTGACGGTGAGGTTCCCCCGGCCCCGCCCATCCCCCCGTGCAGACGTCACGCGGGGGTGAAGGCGGTTGGGAGGAGAAGTCGCTCGAGCGGGGAAGCGGCGGCCGTTAGGAAAATGGCGCCGTGCGGCCCGGGGCAGACCCCCGTCACTGGTCACCGCCGCCTTCCTGGTGCAGCTGCTGTGTCACGGCCACACCGGCCGGCTGTACAGCAGGCAGGAGCCGGTGACCATTCTGGAGGCGGATGGGGTTAAGGGCCTGTTTGGGAACTGGTCGGCCGCCTGGGTGGTGGAGTTCTACTGGTCGTGGGGCGGCCCCTGTGTCAACTATGGGGCCACCTGGAAGGTACTGGGCCCGGGAGGTGAAAGGTGAGGCAGGTTGTGGGGGGACGGAGGGGAAGGAATGTGGGGCCTGTCCTGTCATAGTCACATTTTACACTCACTTTCCATCTGCTTTTACTGGCGCTTGTGCTGTTTACCCCTCACTGTTTTTTTGAATCCTTGTGCTGTTTGCCCTTTGCTGTTACTTGTACAATTGCTGAGGGTAGTGTGTAAATACTAGTGAAGGAGGTTATGCACCAGCATTGTATGTTCTTATTCATTCAAGGGGTAGAACCCGTTGAGAATGGTTAGTAAAGTATGTGGAGCACTAAGCCTTGTTAACATGGAGATAGTTTGGTGTTTGGAAAAATATACTTTTTTATTAGATAGAGTCATAAAGATGTACAGCACATGAACACACCCATTTGGTCCAACCTGTCCATGCCAACCAGATATCCTAAATTAATCTAGTCCCATTTGTCAGCACTTGGTTCATATCCCTCTAAACCCTTCCTATTCATATACCCATCCAGATGCCTTTTAAATGCTGTAATTATACGACCTCCACTACTTCCTCTCGCAGCTCATTCCATACGTGCACCATCCTCTGCATGGAAAAGTTGCCCCTTAGGTACCTTTAATATCTTTCTGCTCTCACCCTAAACCTATGCCCTCTAGTTGTGAACCTCACCCCTACTCTGGGGAAAAGACATTAAAAAAAAGTTGAGCAGCCAGACAAAAGCTATAAAATGTTGAGCCACATGGGGAAAAAGAACTGTGGCTCTACCCTTTATTTCTCCTCTTGGCATTTGAACATTTAACATCTGTCAATAACACCAGCATCGCCACAGAGCACATTGTGTCTGCTCCTCGGTGTGGACAACAGCGCACCTGCTCGCTGGTGTCACCAGTACATTGTCCATGCTCCTCGCTGTCGACAGAAAAGGAGACATCGCTTATCTCTGTTCCTAAAGGTCTTCCCTTTATTCTTAAAGCTGTGTCCTCTAGTCCTAGTCTCTCCTACCAATGGAAACATCTTCCCAATGTCATTGCACTGTGGGGATGAAGCCCTAATCTGTCCAGTAATTTCTGGTGGGTGAGACTAGGCCTCAAGGTTAGAGGGAGTAGCTTTCAAACAGAGATGAGGAGGAACTGCTTTTCCCAGAGGGTCGTGAATCTATGGAATAGTCTAGATTAGAGTGGTGCTGGAAAAGTATAGCAGGTCAGGCAGCATCCGGAGAGCAGGAAAATTGACGTTTCGGGCAAAAGCCCTTCATCAAAATCTCAGGAATCCTTTAGCCAAGGAAGCAATAGAGGCAGCTTCATTAAGTATATTCAAGACACAGTTGGGTGGGATTTGGCCTGGTTGGTGAATTAAGGGGTTCCTTGTGACAGTGCAGGGAGGAGGAGATGAAACGATGGATAGATCAGCCATGATCTTAATGAATAACGGAGCAGGCTCACTTCTAGCAACTGGAGTGAATCCAGGGAGGGAGCAGACTTTGCAACCTCAGGTATGTGTCTTGGTTACCCGGGTGAGGAGAGACAGAAGGACAGGCTGGACTGTTTTCCGTAGCTTGCCAGAGTCTGAGGAGTGACCTTTATACACTTTTATATCATCATGAGGGGCATGGATAGGGTAAATAGATGTGGTATTTTCCTTTGGATGGGGCAGTCCAGAACTAGAGGGTAATAGGCTTAGGATCGAGTGTGGAGCTGCTGCAAGTCAGGCAGCATCCAAGGAGCAGGAAAATTGACATTTCGGGGAAAGGCCCTTCATCAGGGAAGTGTGTGTGTGTGAATTTGTGTATAAGACTATGCGTGGGAGCGTCTGTATTTGCACGAGTGCCTGCTTGATAAAGTGAGATTGTGATGGAGTATGAGCCTACGAGAGGGTGAGAGTTTTGAGGCGGTGGTGTATGTGTATGTCTGAGAGAGAGCGTGTGTGTATGAGAGAGGTATGGATATCAGTGGATCAGCTTTGGCTTGGAGGGCTGAAGAGCCTGTTCCTGGGTTGTAAATTTTTTGTTCTCCATTGAGGTTGTACAGGATGTTGGTGAGGCCATTTATTTTTGGAGTACTGAGTACAGCTCTGGTCGCCCTATAATAGGAAGAATACTATTAGAGCCCGGACCAACGAGGAGCACTGGAACACCGGAAGGAGTCTGGTCCTCCTGCCATTCAGAGCAGCCCTATTGTCTGAATCCGAGACATCGATTTTCCTGCTCCTTGGATGCTGCCTGACCTGCTGCGCTTTTCCAGCGCAGCTTCAATCTTGACCCATGAGCTTCTGAAACTGCTGCTGCTCCTCCCTCTTTGAATGAAGATTGAGATTCATCCAAGCCTGTAATTTCCTTCCTCTGTCCAACAGCACTCTCTTCTCTCACTCCCTTTTCCATTTCTTTTATTTTCATGCTGGGATCCAATTGTTGACTTGCAGCAACTGAAAAGAAAGGGAATGAATCCAGAAAGAGGACAGACTCTGGAAAAGCTGGTCCAGGTCTGTGCCTCAAACACCTGGCAAGTGCAGTACCACAGTGTAAAGTTATAGTCTTTGCTGTGAAAAAAAAAGCAGAAATGAGGTGTATTGTTTAAATGGTGATATATTGGGAAGTGGAGAAAGTGAGGACTGCTAATGCTGGAGATCAGACTCAAAAGGTGTGGCACTGGAAAAGCACAGCAAGTCAGGCAGCATCCAAGGAATAGGAAAATTGATGTATTGGGCACAAGCCCATCATCTGGAATGATGTGGCTTAGGGTGAGAGGGGAAAGATATAAAAGAGACCTAAGGGGCAACCTTTTCACGCAGAGGGTGGTACGTGGATGGAATGAGCTGCCAGAGGAAGTGGTGGAGGCTGGTACCCATTATAATATTTAACAAGCATCTGGATGGGTACATGAAGAGGCAGCATTTCGAGGGATATGGGCCAAATGCTGGCAAATGGGAATAGATTGATTTCGGATATATGGTTTGTATGGATGAGTTGGGCCGAAGGGTCTGTTTCTGTGGTGTCTGACTCTAGTTGTCTTCGGTGAAAGCAGAAGAGTGGTTGTGAAGACAGGACTTTCAGAGCAGCTTTCAAAGATGTTTTGCCCTTACTGGGACCGGAAGAAGTTACAATGAAATATTTCATTTGGGAGACAGCAAGCAACTAAGTGAGTTCATCTGGGATTTTGGTGGAAACTGGGAATTTGTTGCACTGTGGGGATGAAGGATGTCCATTCTGTCTCTCTCGCACTCCACCCTCTGACCCCTGTCCAGTCCATCACCCCATTCTCTCGCCATTGATTCTCTCTCTCACCCCCTCTGCCCACCCACCCACCCAACCCCCCCCCCCCCCCCTCCCCCAGCACCTTTGCTTCTTGTCCTTTCTCTTCCCACCAATTGCCCCTGTCCATTCTCTCTATCTTCCCACACTCTGCAGTCCCCCCTTTCGGTCTCTGCTCACACTCTGGACCGCGTGCTCTGTCCATCACCCACGTCAGCCCCTGTCCATTCCTCCAACCAGCCACAGTACCCCCAATCCATTCCACCACCACCCCCCGGCCACCTACACTGCCTCTTGTCAATTTCCTCCGGCCACCAGCAGTGCTCCCTGTCCATTCCACACCGGCCACCCGCAGTGCCCCGTCCACTCCCCAACCCCCCCCCCCCCATATCCCTGTCCAATCCAATCCCCCCCCTGCCCAGTCCCCCTCGCCATCCACAGCACCGGCTATCCAACCCACACTGCCACCCATAGCACCCCCTGTCCATTCCCCCCACCCCCCCCCATCCATTCAACCTGCCAGCCACAAGTCTCCCATCCATTTCCCCTGCCACCCAGAGCACCCCCTGTCCATTCCCCCTGACAGCCTCAGTGCCCCTGTCCATTCCCCACTGCACTCCCATCCATTCCCCCATGGACTATAACCTGGTGTTGCGATTTTTAACCATATTCAGAAACATCTGAAAGCACATACTTTTTTTTAAAAAAGAGCTGCTGAAATCTTTGAAACTTTCATTAAAGTCTGCACAGTTAGGCTACAGCTCAGGACAAGCTATAAGGGGTGAATGGCCTATACTTAGTCTCGAGAAATTGGTTCCAACTATGTAGAAATAGAGTTGTAAAGCACGTACACAAAGACTTTCAGTCCAGGCTGACTAGATATCCTAATTTAATCTAGTGACCCATTTGTAAGCATTTGGCCCATATCCTTCTAAACCCTTCCTTTTCATATGCCCATCCAGGTGCCTTTTAAATGCTGTAATTGTACCAGCCTCCACCACTTCCTCTGGCAGCTCATTCCAAACACACACCACCCTCTGTGTGAAAGAGTTGCCCCTTAGCTCCCTCATAAATCTTTTCCCCCTCATCCTAAATCTATACCCTCAAGTTCTGGACTTGCTCCCACTACCCTGGGGAAAAGGCATTAAAAAAGTTGAACAGCCAGACAGAATGCAAAAGAAATAAAATCTTAAGCCACAGGAAAAAATGTGATTCTATCCTTTTTTTTCCGATTTGCATTTGGACGCTTAAAAACGTCAGTAATAACGGCATCTCCACAGAGCATACTGCGCATGCTCCTCGGTGTCAGTAAGGCACAACGCATATTTGCCGGTGTCAGCAAATCACTGCGCATGCTTCTTGCTGTCTGCCGAAAAGGCGCGCGACCTACTTTTGACGAACCAATAGAATGCCAAGGAGGACCAGAAGGAGACTGGTCCTCCTGCCAATCAGAGCCCCCCATGTTGTCTGAATGCGAAAGGTGCTCCATGAGTTTCTGAACCTACTGCTGATTCTCTGCCTCTGAATGAAGATTCACCTTCACGCCTTCAACTTCCTTCCTCTATCCAATTTCTGTGAGTGCGGCGCTCTCTTTTGCCACTGCCGTTTTCCATTTATTTCTAATGCTGGGCTCATGGGCCGTGGGTTTTACTCCCACAATCCAAAGATGTGCAGGTTGGGTGAATTGCCCAATTGGATGTGTAGGTTAGGTGCATTACTCAGGGGTAAATGTAGAGTAATAGGGGAATGGGTTGCTCTTCGGAGAGTTGGTTGGTCCGAAAGGCCTCTTCCCACACATGCAGGGATTCTATAAATTATTGACTTGTAGCAACTGAAAGGAAAGGGAGTGAATCCAGGCAGGTGTCAGACTCTGGAAAAGTTGGTCCAGATCTGTGTCTCAATTGGCAAAATAAACAGGCAGGAGGCTGGAAGAATATAGCAAGCCAGGCAGCATCAGGAAGTGAAGTCGACGTTTCGGGTGTACCCCTTCAGGACGGGGCGTGGGTGTAGGGGGAGCTGCAGAACAAGGGGATGCTGGGGACAGGATAGTGTAGTGGGGATAGGTGAAGACAGGTAGAGGATAAGACCTGGTTGATCAATGGGAGGAAGGAATCTGGTTGGTAAGGAGGGGGAGGAGCTGGGACAGGAGTTGGGGGATGGGAAGGGAGGTTATTTGAAATTGGAGCACTCATGTCAGAAAGGGATGGTGACTGGAAAGTCCGGTCGGCCGCTACAGACCCGGCTGTGATGCTCAGCGAACCATTTCCCAAGTTTACATTCGGTCTCTCCAATGTGGAGAAGACCACAATTGGCAAACACGTGGCAAGTGCAGTACCATCATATGAAGTGATAGCCTTTGCTGTGGGAAAAAAAGCAGAAAAGTGTGTTGTTTAAGTGGTGATGTATTGGGATGTGAAGAAAGTGAGAACTGGAGATCAGAGTCGGAAAGTCTGGCAAAGAAAAGCACAGCAGGTAAAGCAGCATCCGAGCAGTAGGACAGTCAAAGTTTCAGGTATGAGCCCTTCATCAGGAATGATGCGTGGATGTTCAGAGGGGCATCAGCGTCCTTCTGTGCCAGTTGTCAGACAGGTGCAGCAGGCAATGAGCAAGGCAAGTGGTGTGTTAGTAAGAGGAATGGAGTTCAGAAATAGGGATGTCATCCTGCAGTTAGGGGGTCATTGAATAAATTCAAGGCTGAGTTAATCTGATTTTTGAACAAGAAAGAAATGGATGTTTATTGCGGAAGGCAAGAAAATGGTTTTATGCCCAGTTTAGAACAGTTCCAGAGTCAGACAACACAGAAACAGACCCTTCAGTCCAACTAAACCGTGCTGACTGTGTTCACAAACTAAACTAGTCCCACCTGTGTGTATTTGGCCCATATCCCTCTGAACCTTTCCTATTCACGTACTTATCCAAATGTCTTTTAACCTTGTTACTGTACCTACATCCACCACCGTGTCTGGACATTGATTCCACACACAAACTACTCTCAAAAAGAAAGGCGCTACTCCAGTCTTTTGAAAATCTTTCTCCACTCACCTTCCTCATTTGCTCCCTAATCTTGAAACCCCCATCCTAGGGAAAGGACACCTGCGGTTCACCTCATCTACCCTCTCATGATTTTATGAACCTCTTTAAGGTCACCTGTCAACCTCATCTGTTCCAGTGAAAAAGTCCCTGCCTATTCACCTAGCTGTAGTATATTCATACCCAGTTATGAATTGTTCAATGCTGGTGCAGACTCGAAAGACGAATGGCCTGGTCCTTGCTCCCAACTCTCTCACTCTGTGTCCAGAAGAGCAAGAGGCCCTAAGTCAGAGGCAGAAATTAGGCCATTCAGCCCATCAGATCTAATCACCCCATTCAATTTTGGCTGCTAGATTTCTCAACCCCATTCTCCTTTAACCCTTGATCCCCTGATACTCAAGAACCTATCTGTCTCAGTTTTAAATATCCCCAGTGACCTGGCCTCCACAGCCTCTATGAAATAGATTCCACAGATGACTGCTCTCTAGCTGATGAAGTTTCTCCTTTCTAAAAGGTTTCCCTTCACTCTAAGGCTGTGCCCTCTGGTCTGAGTCTGTCCCACCAATGGAAACATCTTTGCAATGTCCGCTCTGTCCAGGCTCTTCAGGATTATATATGTTTCAACTAGATCCTCCCCCGAGTGTGGGCCTATTAATCAGCATGAACCAGACCCTTCAGGATGAGGTACAGCAGGGATTAGAGTCAGCAAAGTGAGAATGGAGGGAGAGTGTGTGGGATGGAGATTTTCAGCTTCTAGGGAATGAGAGAGAAAAGTGAGTTTGCTATAAATTCGAATTGACCGGATGGGCCAAAGAGTGGTAGATGGAATTTAATTTGAGAAAAGTGAGTTGTTGCATTTTGGTCAAGCAATCCAGGCAGGACTGACACAGTTAAGGGGAGTGTTGCAGAACAAAGAGACATTGGAGTGCAGGTTCATAGTTCTCAGGTAGACAGGATAGTGAATGAGGCATTTGGTAGGATGGCCTTTATTGGTCAGAGCATTAAGTAGATGAGTTGGGAGGTCATGTTGTGGGCTGTCCAGGATGTTGTTTAAGCCAATTTTGGAATACTACGTTCAGTTCTGATCTCCCTACTGTGGAGTCAGACTGACATTTTCCTTACAGAAAAGCTCTACACTAAATGACATTTTTGAGAAGGTAATTTATAGATTAGGATGTAGAGGTTAGGGTGGATTGGCTGTGCTAATTATTGACTTCCATCAACCTATTCCATCCAGAGAAATTTCCTCTCTGCAAAGTGTGGTTCACGTTGGCAAATTCAATCTTCCTCCGGTCCTCAGGAACACACTATAATGCGCAATGTTCTCAATGCCTGTTTAACGTTCAGTGGGGAAACTACTTCAGTCCAACAATTAGACAGAATTCCTCCGAAATTCTTTGGCAAATGCACTGCTCCCATGAGAGCTCGTGGGCCCACAGTTCAAATGCTTTTAACAGCTTTTTTTTCTAATTTCCCTGCCTTCCCAGGATACAGAATTTCTCCCCCACCAGAAATTGTTTGCCCTGAAAAAAATCCAGCAAGAACATGATTATGGATCTGTCAGTAAAAAATGCTTCATATGGGTCACCCAAGGTTAGAAATGGAAGAACATCACTGTTCAAAGCTCCTGTTCGTTTGCCCTTTCAAATTCCTTGAATTTAAAGTGTTCCATTATAGCATTAATTATGATCCATTAAAAGCAGTATCCAGTCTCATCTGCTGAAAATGTGTTGCTGTTTAAAGCGCAGCAGGTCAGGCAGCATCCAAGGAACAGGAAATTCGACGTTTCGGGGCACAAGCCCTTCTTCCTGTTCCTTGGATGCTTCCTGACCTTCTGCGCTTTAACCAGCAACACATTTTCAGCTCTGATCTCCAGCATCTGCAGACCTCACTTTTTTACTCCTAGTCTCATCTGAGTGAGAAACTGACTCAAAAAGTGAAATAACTTTTCTGTCTGCTCTTTAGATGTGACATCCTCTCCCTCTCTCTGTTGATGCAACAGGGTTACCAGAGCTGGAAGTATCACTCTCGGAATACAATTGCTGATCGACAATTTACTTCAACTACTTAACATAAGGATTTAAAAAGCTGCTAGCCTGATCTCGCACAAAGCACAAAAAACAAACTGTTCACCTGTGCCTGTGCAGAGGAGAAATAGATCACAAAATAAGAACTGTTACCAGTCCCACAACTGTTACCAAAGTCCCAGCCTCTCCTTATAACTCAAACCCTCCAGTCTTGGCAACATCCTGGTAAATCTTTACTGAACCCTCTCGAATAGAATTCTCATACTCTGCGCTCCTGAAACATTTACAATTTCTAACGATACTAGCTGCTCATTCACTGATCCAACTGATAAGCGACATTGGAAGCTTAGTGCAGGAGGCTGAAAGAAATGAGTAGCTTAAAAACACAAACCACTCAGAGCTCAAAGCCTTCAATGAGAGTCTGAGCTCAGCGTTAAGTTCACTTCACCTTTATTGTGACCCAACTTTGTGAAAGCTTCAAATCCCCCTCAGCAAAAAGGCAGAGAAAAAAGTAGCTGCTTTTTAAACAGCTCAAGGTCAAGGCACACCCACTCACGCCTATACCCCACCCAACCTCACTGTCTTTACTATTGGTCAGCACAGAGATGTCCCTTTCTAATTGGATCCTTGGTACAGCCGTAACCCGAAGAAGTGTTGCCTCACTCAGCAATTTCAACCCATACCCTGTATAGAGCCATCTGCCGCAGCGGGATTCAAACCCGGGAGCCCCTGGAACTGGGTTGATAGTCCAATCGATAATGGCACTCAGCCGTCGCTCCTTCAATCCCCCTGCGATGGTACATGAACTCGCTGGTGCCTCCGGAGGTGGGAGGAGCGGGTGAAGGCCTTCCCACACTCGGGCAGGGGAATGGCCTCTCGCCAGTGTGGACCCGCTGGTGGTCAGCCTGTCGGAAGAATTGCTGAAGGCCTTCCCGCACTCGGGGACAGCTGAAGGGTCTTTCCCCTGTGTGGACCCGCTAGTGAGTCAGCAGGGTGGAGGAATTGCTGAAAGTCTTCCCGCACTCAGTGCAGCTGAAGGGCCCTCCCAGTGTGGACCCGCTGGTGCCTGAGCAGGGCGGAGGAATTGCTGAAGGCTTTCCTGCACTCGGGGCAGTTGAAGTCTCTCCCCTGTGTGGACGCGCTGGTGCCTCAGCAGAGAGAGGAATTGCTGAAGGCTTCCCACACTCAGGACAGCTGAACGGCCTCTCCCCAGTGTTGGCCGCTGGTGTCTCAACAGAGAGGAGGAATCGCTGAAGGCTTTCCTGCACTCGGGGCAGCTGAAGGGCCCGCCCCGGTGTGGGACCCGTTGGTGCTCAGCAGAGAGGAGGAATTGCTGAAGGCCTTCCTGCACTCTGGGCAGCTGAGGGCCTCTCCCCCGTGTGGACCCACTGGTGGTTTATCAGTCCAGAGACCTGGGTAAAGGCCTTCCCGCACTCAGGGCAGCTGTACGGCCTCTCCCAGTGTGGATCCGCTGGTGGGTCAGCAGGGTGGAGGAATGTCTGAAGGCCTTCCCACAGACAGGGCAGGTGAACGGCTTCTGCCCGGTGTGACTACGCTGGTGAATCTCCAGGGAAGATGGGAAAGGGAAGCCTTTCCCGCAGTCACCACACTTCCACGGTTTCTCCAAGAGGTGGGATTCCTCGGGTTTCTCCATGGCCGAAGTTTGGAGCCACTCTCCTGCTGTGAATTCCTCTTTCCAGGCCGTATAGCTGTTTTAGGCTCCACACTCAGTGCACTGCAATGGTAGGGTCTGTCATACAGTCCCACTGATGCTGAAAACGTACTGAAACAGGAACCAAAAAGCTTTGCTCCTTCTCACAGAATCATAGTTGAAAACCGTTTGCGGTCCCGATGGATTGCGTGACCGTCAGACATTGACGTCAAAGTGAGGACTGCAGATACTGAAGAGTCATTATCGAAAAGTGTGGCGCTGGAAAAGCACAGCAGGTGAGTCAACGTTACGGGCTTAAGCCCTTCATCTGTTGATTTTTGAAACTTCCGTCCTCGGATTTTCAAATACAGTAGCGCCTCGACTTACGAACTTAATCCAAAAAGTTCGTGAACTGAATCAACTTTTCCCATTGTTTGGGAAGCGTAAGAATGGTTGGACGGCTGTTCACAGCGCACACGCCAAAGACGAACTGAATGAGATCATGCGGGGTCCGAGCGCTTTTGCGTTCAACAAGCGCGTAGCAAAGCAGAATAATGAAACCACGTGGTCGCACATGGGCTTTTTGCGTTTGTACCTTGAATTTTGTACGTACGTTGAAGCAAAGTTTTACGTACAATCCTGTTCGTAAACCGAATTGTACATGAACGTGGTCGTTCATACGTCGAGGCGCTACTGGTGCTCTGTAAAAAAAAAGATATTACAAAGGTCATCACTGTCGGTGCAGGGTAGAAATTCTGAACAAGCAATTCTATTTTCGTGCAATATTCTTTTCTTTGTTATTCCACAAAATTGAAAGCACCATCCCACACTCTCTCCCCTCTGTCCTCACTCGCCCTAACTAATTCTCCTGAAGGTGCTGATTCAAGATCTTACAGGGCAAAAAGCAAAAACAGCAAGACTGCCATCTCTCTGAACTTTGAATACCTCCATCTGAAAAGCTAATTCTTTCACCACACTGGGAAACTGCTGACAGTGAGCAGGTCTGATTTTGGAAGCAAAAAGAAAGTGTCAATTCAGGGTGAACCTGCCTCGCAGCTTCTTGAGGAGAACCAGACACAAAATGGTTAATGTCCCGGGAAGGTGGGAGCACAATGAGATGTCAAGGCATTAACATTGACGCCTGAGTCATAGAGATATATAGCACGGGAAACAGACCCTTCTGTCCAACACAACTGTACAGACCAGATATCCTAAATTGATCTAGTCCCATTTGCTGGCACTGTCATCCCCACCACCCCTGTCCTGAGACCTTGAGCCTCCAAGCTGACCCTCAAAGGTTTGTTTGTCCCTCCATTCTTTCCCAGTTGTCTTTGTAGATTTTGAAAACTTTCCCAATTCTGAGTAAAGGAATTGGAAAGTTATGTGTAGCTGTACAGGACAATGGTTAGGCCACATTGGAATATTGTGTGCAATTCTGGTTTCCTTACTATCGGTAAGACTTATGAAAACTTGAAGGGTTCAGAACAATTTACAAGGATGTTGCCCGGATGGAGGATTTGATCTATAGGAGGCCTAGGTCTGTTTTCCCCTGGAGCGTTGGAGGCTAAGGCGTAACCTTATAGAGGTTTACAAAATCATGAAGGGCAGGATAAATAGCCATGGTCTTTTCCCTGCGGTGGGGTGGTCAGGGTCCAGAACCAGAGGGCATAGGTTAGGGTGAGAGGGGAAAAGATACAAAAGAGATCTGAGGGGCAATGTTTTCACACAGAGGGTGGTACGTGTTTGGAATGAGCAGCCAGAGGAAGTGGTGGAGGTTAGTACAATAGTGCAATATTTTAAAAGGCATCTGGACTGGTAATGAATGAGGAAGGGTTTCGAGGGATACGGGCCATGTGCTGAATGGTGGGACCAGATGGTTGGGATGTTGGGCGGGCATGGATGAAGTTGGACCAAAGGGTCTGTTTCCATGCTGTAATATCTCTATACTAGTTGGACTAAATGCTCTTTCTGTGCTGTATGACTCTGGAAACTGTTCTGTTACTGGTCTTAAAACCATGTTCTTGCCTTCCCCCACAAACATCCACTTCTTTGTTTTCAAAAATCAATAACTCAACCTTGAATATATTCAATGACACGCTAACTGCAGGAAGACACCCCAGTTGTGAACTCAATTCCACATCCAAATACATCTCCATTTAAACAATGCACCTCCTTTCTGTTTTTCCTTTGCCACAGCCAAGGCCTATAACTTCATATTGTAGTACTGCATTTGCCCTGTGTTTGCCGATTGTGGTCCTC